>NC_089820.1:43778293-43860793 GCF_029633855.1 Hoplias malabaricus
ACTGTGCTGACAGACACAGCAAACCTCCTTGCCACAGCTCACATTGGTGTGCCATCCTGTATGAGCTGCACTACCTGAGCGACTTCTGTGGGTTGTAGACACCGCCTCATGCTGCCTCTACGGGTGAGTGCACTGACAGAATGTAAAAGTGACCAAAACATCAGCCAGAAACGATGTGAACAGAGACGGTCTGTGGTCAACACCTGCAGAACCACAATTTCATAGGGGTTGTCTTGTTAATTGCCTCTCATTTCTACCTGTTGCCTGTTCCATTTGCACAACAGCAGGTGAAACTGATTCACACTCAGTGTTTCTTCTTAACAGGTTGATTTCACAGAAGTGTGATTGACTTGGAGTTACATTGTGTCATTGTGTGGTTTAAGTGTTCCCTTTAGTTTTTGAGTACATATATATATATATATATATATATATATATATATATATATACCCAACATTTTAGTAGCAAGTAACAAGATATCCTACCATCTCTGTAAATGCGTAACTTTTTTTCCCAGGGTCTGTTTTTATTGAAGCACCCTTGTGGTTGTGGCATTGTCTCATTCGTGTTTGTTCAGTCGTTTTGTTTAGTTTATGGCTGTCTGTTATGGTATCTGTGTACTGTGGGTTTTTCTCTGAGATCTGACCTGGGGGACCTGGTTTCTCCGTTGCTGCCTGCGAGTTCCAATGGTAATGGCAGCACCTACTGACTGGGGAGTTTCCATTGCTAAAGTTTGACAGCTGCCTGCCTGTCTTTGCTGCTCTGTCCCCTAGGGCTGTAGACTGAGAAGCCTGCTGTGGCTGCTGCTGGCTGCCTCTGATATCAACCGAGGGAGTGTTTGCTCACACCAGTGCTGGCTGCTGCAGATTCTGCATGCCGGTGCTCTGTGGTGGGATGTTTTTCTCACGCTGTTCCTCAAATGGTCCTCAATATCTACTGACAGTGGCTGGTGATTTGCAGACTCTCCTGTTGTGTCAAGGGTGGTCTATTTCCAGCTACTAAACCTGCTACTATTTACAATGGATCTTGATTAGGGACGTGTTGTAGCCATGCTCACTGACCTCTATCTACTCTTGTTTTACTTATTTCTTTGTGTGTGTGTGTGTGTGTGTGTGTGTGTGTGTGTGATCTGTTTTGTATCTTTTTGTATTGCCTCACCTTTGTTTGTCTTTTAATATATTTTTGTAAATAAAATATATTATTATTAAAAGTCATACAATAATGCTGGCTTGTCATTTTCCTGTCAAGGTGCTCAACTTAATGATGAACTCCTCTGGATTGTCTAGCAATAGTAGAACTAGGTTTTGCAGCACACCTGGGAGAACTTTTGAGTAAAGTTAGGTAATGAATTAGTACATCTGACTAAATTTGCTTCAGTGCATTTGCAGATATTAAATAATCCATTATATTGGAAATTTTAAAACTTGAAGGTTTAAACCTTGTTAATGTTTTGGGATATTTTTTGTTTGGTGGGTTTATTTATTTATTTATTTATTTATTTATTTATTTATATCTTGTTTCCCCTCTGACCTGCCAAAGAATGGAATGAAGAGATCAGCTAAGGTCACTGGACTTGGACTTGACGAGTCTCACGGTCGACAGCAGCTCACAGAGATAAGAGAGAGAGAGAGAGAGAGAGAGAGAGAGAGAGAGAGAGAGAGGGGGTGGGAAAGGGAGGGTGGGGAGTGACCCTGTGGCCTGCTGAAATGAAAGTGGAGTGTGTCACAGCACGGATGGTTTCACCCTGCTGACCCCTACCCGCACACACACATACAGAGAGAGCGAGAGAGAAAGGGACCTCTGAAACACAAATGCCAAAAGTATTTGTCCTGAGGAGCAAAGGGCAAACAGACAAAACTAATACAAACAAATGGAAAGTATAAACAAAGGAAGTTTTCAAATTCTGTTTTTCTTTTTTCACCTTTATCCACCGCCCAGCATCCACCCCCACCCCACATCTCCCCCTCTCTCCGCCCTTCTCTGTATCTGACACATTTCTGCTCTTTCCCTTTTCTCTCATATCCCCCCAACCTCTCTTTCTCTCTCTGCAATTTGCAATTTCTTTTTCCATCTCTCCTGTTCAATCACATTTTCTTTCTCCTGCCTAGTCCTTACACTCTGCTTTTTTCTTTGTTTGGTATTTTCTCTTTCAGTCATTCTTCATCTCCTCAATCTCTTCTCATTCTTTCTTGTTTCATCTTGTAACGCCACCCTATCTTTCTGTCTCTTTATCCTCTCTCTTTCTCTCCCTTTGTTTCTCTCTCTCTCTCTCTCTCTCTCTCTCTCTCTCTCTCTCTCTCTCTTTGCTCTGATTGATTGTTTCAGGTTGAGACCATTGCTAGGATAGATTGATATAAAATGGCTTCAGGAAATCTCTCTCTTTTTCTCTCTCTTTTGCTCTTTCTCTCTCTTTCTCTCTCTCTCTCTCTCTCTTTCTCTCTCTTTCTCTCTTTCTTTCTCTCTGTAAGCATATGATAGAAACAGGAGAGTATAAATAAGTATAAATAAAACAGAGAGAAAGAGATATCATAAGATAATGTCAGAGGTTAAGAGGGGGTGTATGAGAGAGAGAGAGAGAGAGAGAGAGAGAGAGAGAGAGAGAGAGCTATGTAAAACATAAGTTTTCATGCTATATTTAAAAATGTCAAACATAGTAAATGATCTTATATGGAATGAAAAGCTGTTCCATAATTTGAGGGACTCACGGAGAAAAAGCTCAATCACTTTTTAATCTCAACCTAGAACAGTTAATAGCTGCTGATTTGTGGACCTCAGCAATCTGGAAGTGGCGAGTGGGCAAAGGGGGTTTGTAATGTTGCCTGGAGCCATGCCATGAAGAGATTTGAAAACAAATAATAAAACCTTAAATTGAATTCGGTACCTCACTGGCAGCCAGTGCAGAAAAGCCAGAAGAGGAGAGGTACATTCTCTTTTCCTGGCACCAATCCGAAGCCTAGCCGCTACATTTTGGACCAGCTGTAGCTGAGAAAGTTTGACTGGTAAATTCCCAGATAAACAGAATTATGTAACATGTGCCTGGTTTTGGGTTCTGTTTTGTTTTGCTTCCTGTTTGGCTCCCCTTGTCATGTGATCTTCTTGGCCTCATGTTCTCACTGGTCATGTGATACCCTTCCCTTCTCTTTCTAGTGTCACGGGCCTTGATTAACTCACTAGGTGTTTCTTGTTTGATGTATCTTTTTATAGCCCGTGTTTGTGGGTTAGGGAGAAAGTATATAACAGAGAGAGAAACATATGAGTGAGGGAGTATAAGGAAGTGTATGAAAGAGAATGGGAGAGCAAGAAAGAGTATAAGGGAGAGAGAAGAGTGAGAGTGAGAGTATGAGAGAGGTAGAAAGAGAGAGTATAAGATAGAATGAAAGAATGCTGGATCCTCTGAGCATTGAAGTAGTCGAGCTGTTTCAATTTCACTTTTATCACATCATTCCTGTGCTCCGTTGACCCGACTAATACTCAGCGTCCTCTGGGTCCTACCACCCTACATATTCAATAACACGCTCCAAACACATCTTAGTTACTAATGGCTCCAGCGCAAATAGCATATGCTCATCACTTAGCTCACACCCAAAGATCACAGTGTCATAGCTAGGGGTCGCTAGTTTGAGTAACATCTACACATTTAGATATATTCAATCAGGTCAGCCCTTCATTTTAATACTGGAGCAACGAGGCTAATGTAGCTATAACAAGACACTGAATGGAACTCTTGCAATATGCCTGGTCATCCAACATTTCAGTTTTAAACACAGTGTTCACTCACTGTCCACTCTTTGAAACACCTACTTCATTGGTCCAACTTGTAGATGTAAAGTCAGAAACAGTAGCTCATAATTTGCTGTACTGTTTGGGTTGGCCATTTTCTAGTGCTTTATTAGTGGACACAGGATGCTGCTGGCTTGAAATTTTTGGTTGGTGGACTATTCTCAGTCCAGCAGTGACACTGAGGGCTTTAAAAACTCTAGTGGCACTGCTGTATCTGATCCACTTGTACC
This sequence comes from Hoplias malabaricus, assembly GCF_029633855.1. Classification (NCBI taxonomy): domain Eukaryota; kingdom Metazoa; phylum Chordata; class Actinopteri; order Characiformes; family Erythrinidae; genus Hoplias; species Hoplias malabaricus. The sequence goes on from NC_089820.1 coordinate 43,782,302, forward strand.
AGCACAACACGCACTAACTCCATACCCAGTGTGGACACTGACCCGTCAGTGTCACTGCAGCGCTGAGAATCCTGAGAGGGTGCTGACTATTGAAGACCCTGAACACTGGCTAAGAAAGTATGCAGAGCAAAAGATGAACTATAGTCTGTAATTGTAGAACTGTAGAACTACAACGTGGTCAGCAGAGCTGAGAAAATGGACAGTGAGTGTAGAAACGGGTATAATAACATACACATAATATATATTCAGACCTCGTGATTCTCTCATTTAAGGTGTGATTTCCACCCAACTGACAGTGTGAGAGCTATTTTTATTCAAGGCTCTAATTCTGATCTCTCTCTCTCTCTCTCTCTCTCTCTCTCTCTCTCTCTCTCTCTCTGCTGGTGTTGGTGTGTGAAATTAGCCCCTGAACGTGGTATTGTTCACAGTTAACAGGCCGTCACCTCCGCGGCTCTCTCCAAAACTGCAGCTCTAATTCCTTAATCAGTCGGCCAAATGAATTTCCACAAACGCCTCATTCTTCAGGAGAATAACTCCCAGTCATTTGCATAATAACTTCTGCATTATTTCAGTCGGAATGATGGATTCACAGTCACGAAAAACCGTGCTCTTGCCTCCATAAACGCCTCCAAAAATCTTCAAAATATTTGTAGAATCAGACAAACCATGCTATTGTTCTTAATAGATAATCAATAGTTAAGTTGGCCTTTCTATGACAAAACAAACTTTCTGTTACTCACTGGCCACTTTAACTGAAACAGGCATACAAATAAGATTTAAATCATTTTTGTATAATGTATTATTGTATTTTAAATATTCTGCAGACATTTTGTCATGTTATGGTAACTGTTGTGTACAATCATTGCACAGTGTACAACATTAGGCATTAGGCATAATGACCATAAGCTGCTCCTGAGCATTCCACCAGATTGGTCAGGGCAATAAAAATAAATAAATAAATAAATAAAACATGGGCACAGTCTTGAGCACAGCTATTAGCAATTGGCATGGCATGGAATGGAATGTGAGGATACATCTAGACCAGGGGCTCTCAAAGGTGGGCCACAGTCTAGGTCCACACCCCAGCGCTGTCTTTTCCAGACCTGACACTTGAGTAAATGACACACAGCGCTATTCTGGGGTCATTAAAAATAGCCAATGAGATAAAAGCTCTTCAGGGACACTATTGGTACAGAGTGTGCGGTAAAACCAGAATTGTTATAAATAAGGAGACTGCTCACCAGCTGAAATATGAACAGAGTTCCATAATGCTGAACAACCTGGTTATTGTTCCTGCCTTGCGCCCAATGATTCCAGGTAGGCTCTGGACCCACCACGACCCTGAACTGGATAAGCGCTTACAGATAATGAATGAATGAATCTGGTTATGGATAAAGTCCCACCCTTCAGAACTCGATGGATATGCAGCGAGCGGATGTGGAAGTTAGTGGGGAAAAGCAGTAAAGTCCACTGCATAACATTAGACAGACATTAGACACATTATTTTAATATGCAGATTGTTTTATTGTTAAATCACACTTAAAATGAGAAAAGAATGTTTTGAGAATGTTGAGCATTTGCTATTTATAATTCGTCTAATACCATGTGAAAACTGACAAATATTTTTGAAGTATATAGAATTGTGTTTATAATTTGATTGGACATTGTTGTTTACTGCATAAAATATTGAAATAGTAGGCTACTTTGGTATACATGATGTGGCACTGATCATAACGTGAATTAGACTTTATGGTGTTCCAGACCTTGGCTTTAGGAATTTTAATTAAATACCCCTGGTCTAGACCAATGGTTGGCGAGTTAGCCAGTGAAAGTCAACGGAGCGATTTTCTCCCTCTTGTCATCTTCCTCTCGTCATTTGCAAACACCCCTTTGCAAGAAATGCATTATGGATAAAGAGAGCAAAAGATAAAGCAATATGTAGGGCAGCCTTATGAAAGCTGTTTAGAGCCAGGCTCTGTTTTCAGAGGATAATTGGACCTAGTTATGAGGAGATTAATAATTCAGCGCAGACGGATGAATAATGGATGGAGGTAAAACGCTGCGACTCTCTTTGACTTTTCGGCATCTCTTTATAGAGTGACAAGAAAGAGTGGCGACCTCCGGAAGCAAGGACACGGATCAATCATCATTTAACCTTCAGAAATCACAGGTTTTTTGGAAGATATCAAAGTCATACTGTAAATGTGTCTAAATAAGTTCAGACTCAGGGCTCATTGATACAAGCTCAAGAGCTGCGTGAAGAGTAAAGATCCTGATATTTTAGTTCACCAAACTTTTGTGTTTGTAATTAGGGTCTTCATTAGGTTGTGCATTTTGGGGAAGGGGTCACTCTAGAAAAGGATAAATGTAGAAAACCTTATGGGGTGAATATTGAATAATATTCAAGACCATGGGCTACTACAGTCCAGAACTGTGTGAATGGGCTACTACAGTCCAGAACCGTGTGAATGGGCTACTACAGTCCAAAACTGTGTGAATGGGCTACTACAGTCCAGAACTGTGTGAATGGGCTACTACAGTCCAGAACTGTGTGAATGGGCTACTACAGTCCAAAACTGTGTGAATGGGCTACTACAGTCCAGAACCGTGTGAATGGGCTACTACAGTCCAGAACTGTGAATATGGGATATAACATTCCAGAACTGTGTGAATGGGCTACTACAGTCCAGAACTGTGTGAATGGGCTACTACAGTCCAGAACCGTGTGAATGGGCTACTACAGTCCAAAACTGTGTGAATGGGCTACTACAGTCCAAAACTGTGTGAATGGGCTACTACAGTCCAAAACTGTGTGAATGGGCTACTACAGTCCAGAACTGTGAATATGGGATATAACATTCCAGAACTGTGTGAATGGGCTACTACAGTCCAAAACTGTGTGAATGGGCTGCTACAGTCCAAAACTGTGTGAATGGGCTGCTACAGTCCAAAACTGTGTGAATGGGCTGCTACAGTCCAAAACTGTGTGAATGGGCTACTACAGTCCAGAACTGTGAATATGGGATATAACATTCCAGAACTGTGTGAATGGGCTACTACAGTCCAGAACTGTGAATATGGGATATAACATTCCAGAACTGTGTGAATGGGCTACTACAGTCTAGAATTATATGAATATGATACATCAGTCTAGATCTGTTTGAATAGGCTACACTAGTCTAGAACTGTGTAAATGGGCTATAATTAGGGTTTGGAGGTGCCACTATAATTGAAAATGTGGAGGGTATCTCAAAATAAAGCCAGTATTTGTGTCGTTTGTGTGGTGTGTCAAATTTCGGTTCAGTGTCCTTCAGTTTATGGCCAAAATAATAATTCCTGTGCATTTAAGAGAGCCACGGGGAGGGGGCGATCTGGGAGCACACTCTAAGAACTGGTGGTGAAAAAAACACAAGCCCAGTAGCCCACCTAAGTTGTGAGTTTAGCACTGAGATTGGGTTCAAAGAGAGAGGTAGGAAGCTGAAAACATAAAATACTTTGAAGACCCTTCACTCATATTTGTGCTCACAATTATGAGGCTTTTTCCTCGAAATATGTGTGATCTGATCCTCAGTTTGCTGGAAAATCATCTGCTGTCCTGTGCTAAATCAAAAGTGCCTGTTAGCCAGCTATACTTCTAAACAGTGTAGAATCACTTTTGTCTTATCTAGTTTATTTTCTAAGTGTTCTATCCCTCCAGCACCAGTCGCTGAAATAAGCTTGTGTGTCTGTGTGTATTGTGGGGCTGTACTTAGCTGAACTGCACAGCACCGAAAACCATTTACTCACACTTTCAGATATGAGGCTCATGCAGGCCGACAGTGCCCCTCCCACTCCCACCCCATGGTGATACCATATATAGTGTTAATATTTTGAGACAATATGACGGTATGAAAAATGTGGATACTGCCAATCCCAAACAGTCTAGAACTATATAAACAAGCTACACAATCTACAAATGTGAATGCTCTACAACAGGTTAGACCTGTCTGAATGGGCAGTAACAGTCTAGTACTCTATAACAAGCAACACATTGTGTGAATGGGCTACATCAGTCTAGAACAGTGCAAATGGGACATAAAATTCTACAAGTGTGTGAATGGGCTATAACGGTCTAGAACTGTATAAATGAGCTACAACAGTTTGCAATATTGTAAATGAGGAGAATATTCTTGAACACAGTGAATTGAGAGAACATTGCTAAGCAACATTATTGCAGTTATTAATGTAAATATGAATATAAATATGGCTTATTTCTAGAACAACGACATTGAATTAGAATATTACAGAGCAGGGGTTTAAATGGGAAAACATTTAGAAACAATGTGAATGAGTTTTAGAAGTATGACATTTGTAGAAGAAGACTGGTAAGAAACTCAGGCTTTCTTCTAAACCCTTAAAAAATAGTTGGTCAGACCTTTTGCCCTATTGGTCCGAAGGCTTGACACTAATTCATCATCTACATGCTTATGATGTAGAGTTTTTTCTATATAATTACATTTATATAACATTATTATCAAGGAGTAAATAAAATGTAAACATCAAATGGTTTTGACGGCACTAATTTCCACTGGATTTAAAGTAGCTGCTTTTTTATTTACTTCTGTTTGTAAGTATTTAAATCTATATTTTAGGTTCCCGTATGAACAAATAAAACTTGCAGTTAGCTACACAATGATGTAATTCATTGTGATTAACGGTTTAAATTTTTTAATATGCCTAATAATGTTAGGAAATATAGGTATAACTTACTACACACCTCTAAGTGTTCTTTCTTATCATTTACACTGGGATAAAGAAGCCATTTTGCTTGAGCTGGTGATGCAAATGAAGGCATTTGGACTCAGGCTGTGATATTTACATTTACAAAGGGACATGTCCATCAAGTGTCACTAAGACGCCACTGACCATGACCTTGGCCCCAAGTCGAACCCACGCTGTGAGAAAACACTCTGATAAAGCCTTTATTCCCTCGACACTGCAGCAGGAATTCATCATTTATTAACAAACGAAGTGGGGGAAAAAAAGGATTTTACAGGCTCTTGTAAAAAAAATCTTCCTTCCTTTTTCAAATAAAGAGTTGGTTTTGTACATTGTTAAAACTTCAGCCCATTTATCAAATGTCAGCGAAAAAAATACAAAAAATATCTACACTTTTTTTTAAGCCCATAACGACAGTTCTAGGGATACAGCAATAAAAAAAATTCTGAGTCCGAAAAGTTCAGAGAATAAAGTTCTCTTATTCTGAGAATAAAGAATAATTCTGATAATTACAAAACATGAGAAGAAGGCATTTTATATGTTGTAGTCATACTCTTGTAAAGATTTCAGGAATCAATACTCTGGCACATCAGGACCACATTGTTATTAGTATATTAATGCTGGTTGTGCAAGAACACCTTTATTTAGAAGAGGTCATTTAGTTTCACAGCATACTACATTTAGAATGATCATGAAAATAATTGATCCAGAGGGAGTGGAATTCTGGTGTGCCCATGAGACTCCATTGTTTTATCACTCGTACAGTAAACTAAAGCCATATGCATTGCAGTCAGTGGCTGCAAGTTTTCATGTCATGTGAATGGAAGCACATAATAATCTTTTCTTTACATCATACTTCAGTTGACTGCTTCTTTCACAACTCGCTGTATGGTGCACAGATTGGGTGTCTGTCTGTCTAAGTAGTATAATAGATAATAATCCATACATTCATTCATTCATTCATTCACCTTCTTTTCCGCTTATCCATTTCAAGGTCGCTGTGGTAATCCATACAGCGTTTCTCTAAACATCCTGACTTTTTTTTAAAGATTATTCAGATTTTAATCTTTTTTCTGACTTCATTCTCAGGATGATTCCGACTTGTTTTCTTTGAGTTATTCTGATTATAATCTTTTTCTGCACTTATTCTCTGTTACTAGAGTGCAGTTACTAGAGTGCAGTTACTAGAGTGAAAGGCTGTCAGGAAAAACCAAATAAAAAAAAAATGCAATTAGTTAAAATAAACACTTCTTATAAAATACCATTGAAAGTATTAAAAAAAACATGTACACTCACGAATGACTTGAAATTAACTTAGAGTAATTGTATTTAAAACTGTCAGTCAGGTTTTATACTGACATCTAGAGGCCTGGATGTTTCAGAGATACTGTACTAAACTAATTTTAAACCCATGTGGGACACCTGCTCTATGGAACATAAATAGGTTCTTTCAAATACCACAAAGATATTTCATCTCACATCAGTTACATTTAACTCTCCTGTTATGTTGCGGGTCAAATTGACCCGTTTTAAAGTTTGAAGGTCTAGGAAAAGTAGTTAAAAAATTTTTTTCAGGATGAAACCTCTTCTGCTTGCCTTAATTAGTGTAATCAACATATAATATAAAAATGGTTCATCTCACATATTTGCAACCACCCCCTGCATGTTTATATTACATAGATACTGTTCAGGTCAATTTGACCCGGCAGTCAAACTGGAAGCAAAAGGGTGTCAGAAATGTCAGAGTATTTCTTTGTTTGCAACTGTGAGACATATTTCAGCCCAATATCTCTCTCTCACACACACACGCGCACACACACACACACACACACATGCACACACAGGTACACAGGTGAAGATGTTATGACTTTTGACATGAACTATTCATGTTCTCGCGGGAAAACTCCACCCACATTCAGTGGATACTCAACAGGGGAGGGGCAAATCATAACAGATTCTCTGCATTTACAAAATGAGCAGTCTGTGTGGGTTTCCTCTGGCTGACTGCCTGTAAGGAGTGTGGTGTGTTCTCCCAGTGTCTGTGTGGGTTTCCTCTGGGCGACTGCCTGTAAGGAGTGTGGTGTGTTCTCCCCGTGTCCGCATGAGTTTCTTTTGGGTGACTGTCTATGAGGAGTGTGGTGTGTTCTCCCTGTGTCTGCATGGGTTTCTTCTGGGTGACTGTCTATGAGGAGTGTGGTGTGTTCTCCCCGTGTCCGCATGGGATTCCTCGGGGTGACTGTCTGTGAGGAGTGTGGTGTGTTATCCCAGTGTCTGTGTGGTTTTCCCCCGGGTGACTGTCTGTGAGGAGCGTGGTGTGTTCTCCCTGTGTCTGTGTGTATTCCCACCTTGCGCCCAGTGATTCCGAGTAGGCTCCGGACCCACTGCGACCCTGAATTGGATAAGGGTTACAGACAATGAATGAATGACAAATCCTCCGGGGTCTCTGGTTACCTCCCACAGTCCAAAAACATGGAGTTTAGGTGAATTGGCCTCTCTCATAACTGTCCTGGTGTGTGAGTGAATGAGTGTGTATGTGAAAGAATGTCTGTATGTGTGAGTGAATGTGTATGTGCCCAGATATGGATCGGCGCTCTGTCCTGGGTGAAACCCTAGTGCCCGAAGCAGTCCTCAAGGTGGACGGTCATTCCTGGTTGAGAGTACGCTGCGCGTTTGGCTGCCGCTTCTCACCAGTGTGTGTGTCAATTGAATATTGAGTGTTGATTGTAAAGCATCCTTGGGTTTCTAGAAAAGCACTATATAAGTGTAACGTTAAATAAAACACATTTAGATGCATATTTGGGGCTCCTCATCCTGGCTGGGGTCTATAAGTCAAAGGATGAATCGACAGGTGAAAAATTTAAAAAGTTGTATTTTTTATGTAAAACGAGTGAATTATTCCAATTGAACCATTACTTTGAACCATTACCTTTTAGAGGTAAGAAACACCACTGCACTAAATATTGATAGAATAATTAGTAACGGAGTTAGTAATGACATATTCACACTGCTGGTTAGGTTTTTTTGGTTTCAGACATCTTTTGGATAATTAAACATGCACCGGGTCAAATTGACCCGCGAACATCAATGCTGTCCCTGAAAAACGAACATAACAGGAGGATTAAAAAAATGGTCCCACTACAATAACCACATAATTACATGTAACCGTGTTACTACAATGGATCCAAAAACTGTGCTTTTTCTTAAATATTGTTTGCTACTTTTTGGTGCTAAAATGTTTTATTCTTCCTGTAACAACTGAACTCGAATAGTGCTTCCCTCTTACACTGAACCTTTTCTCTGTTCCATAATAAACAAAATATACAATGTAATTCAGTTAAATGCTTCTAATGTGTAAATACAGGACACAGCTGTAAACAAATAAGAATAAATACATTTGCTGAAGATGTTTTGTAATCTCATGTTCTCCTCCACTGCTCCCAAGAGAACTGATAAACAACTCTGTAAAGAAGTGGCTTTATGTAATAAATAAATAAACAAACAGGTCAGGATACATTTCTCCTCCGATTACATAACAACAGAGTAAACACATCTGCGAAGAAAAGAGATGGGTTTCCTTGACCACCAGGGTTTCTATTAATTTGCTGAATTTCACAAAACCATACTGTATATTCCTTAGTTTTGCAGAAGCCAAAGTTTATATTTTATTTAATCTTCCAATATGTGGAAGGCAGAAAATAAACAATGATTTTGCATTAAAATATGGGTGTTTGACCAGGTGTGCCATCATTTTTCATGCGACATAAAAACAAAAACATACTGTTTGGACTTCAAAGCAGAGTGTGATGTAATGACTGGTATTTTACACTTCCATAAAGGGGACATATTATGGAAAAAAATAATCACTTGTCCAGTGCATGTGCATATTAATTTGGGGATCTGGAGTGTGTACAAATGCACACACTGTGAGATCAGACCATCCAGTCAGTTTCTTTTCTGCCTTAGGGCTACCTAAGCCAGAAAACACAAGACAAAAAGGAGTCATTCTGGTATTGTGCTGCTTCTGAAGTCAGGTTCTGAGACTTTAGAGTAGTCCTGCCTACTTGTCGGAGTCTCACCCATCACAGACTTCAGCTAATGTTTATGTGAGAGTGCAAAGATGGTTAAATGGAGCAGAACATACAACTAGAGTGGAGAACTATGAGTACTGATTAAACATGGTGAAAACTAGAACAAGGAAGAAAGAGAACAAGTAAACGATGTCTGAACGCAAGAGTTTCTGCTCCACCCTCCTCACTTCTAGACTCTTGCAATGAACTGAGCTGGGGTGTTTGACCTTGGTGGTATTTTCACCAAGGCAAGTCACTGTGTAAACCTGTGGAAAGGGGTAAGATATTTCCCCTTTAAATAATATAAACTATTTTAATGCAAATAATAATAATAATAATAATAATAATAATAATAATAATAATAATAATAACAATAATAATACCTCATTATTAAGGCATTTCTGCATCAACTCCTGAGGCTTTATGGTTTTATTCACTACAGTAATGTAATACTTAGTGAGTGAATTTAATCATAGATTAGACCTAATCCTGGACTAAATCACACGCTCTGGGTGGCTTATATCTTTCTAATCCAAACCTGGACTTATTTAGGGCCTGAAAATTGCAGCTTGGAGAAATTGCAGCCAGTCGACTCAGTTCAGGGCTGAAGGGTTAGTATCGCATCTCCATGAAAGGAGGAAGCCGACAGAGAACCAATTACCTGTAAACGTCGTCAAATAAAACAGGGTTTTTCTCACTTTAACGTGCGGAAATGAGTGTTTGTCCTTTCTATATCTCCTGTGTTCCACTGCACCAGGTTTTATCCTCCCCTCTTCACCAAGAAAGACCAGTTCCTGTGATTTTTAAAGGCTGACATGTTTTATTATGCGCCGATTAGCATGTCATCCTCGTAACTCCAGCACCGCTGAGCAAATATATCTCTGTCAGTGCGCAGAACACCACAATTTGTCATTCATTTAAAAGACCTTATTACTGAAATTGGCACTTTACGTGACTTCCTGCTGACAGGTCCATTCAGACCACTCACTAGATCATCTTCCATTAGCTGCCAGTGAATTCATGGGGTAGTTTATTTTATATCCATCGGAAAGGTGTAAATTCATGAAAGGGAATCACCGTGGTGTCACTGATACGCAGCTCCAAGGTCCTGGGGTTCTGAGTATTAAACTCAACTCAGGTCACCGTCTATGAAGAGTTTGGGGTGTTCTTGCTGTGTCTGCACAGGTTTCCTCCAATTGCTCCAGCTTTTTCCCACAGTTCATAAAAATTGAGTTATTGGGGGAAAAAATCTACATCAGTTGATGTTATCTGTGTCAGTCAGTTGAAGAGCTCAGGGTGCATCCCAATAGTACCATACTCCCTACATAGTGCACATCACAGATTATTGCACTAAAAATAATGCACACAGTTCCCTAATTCAAAAGGGAAATTAAATTAAAAATGATTTTAAACATACAATACATTTACTATGACCTATACTGTGCTCTACAGAGGATGTAGGGAAACATTTGGGATTCGGCCTCAGCTTTGCTGTGGCATGGGAACATCACTTACTTTTTCACAAAACGAGAACTACTTTATTTAGGCAGAGAGTCCGGATGAAATATTATTCTACAAACAGTCTGTTCTACTTTCAGAGTACAAGGAAATTTCCCCATGAAACCGTCTGAACATATATATATATATATATATATATATATATATATATATATATATATATATATATATATATATGTATGTATGCTTCTGGTCATTTAGACTCTAAAATAAAGCCTGAGAGAAATACAACAATTACAGAAGCTTGTAAAGTAGAAATAAAACTTCATGCAACATATTTTCATGCTAAAACCCTATGCTTGTTTACTTTTATTGTTGTTGTTTGCTACATTATTAGCATATCTCCTACTCTCTCCTACAGTTTTTTTTTTTTTTTAACTTGAGATTAGTGCATGTTTAGCAATGTGTATAATTAGCTCTTTTGATCAGGCATAGTTGATTCAGGTGTGTGTGTGTCTGTCTGTGTGTCTCTCTTCCTGTCTAAGTAGTTTTAATTGGCTCAGATTGTCCATTTTTAGCAGATAAGAGATTTTACCTGCAGCTCCTCGTTCTAAAGGTGCCACAAATCAGATTCATTTCTCAGGTTATAGCTTAGAACAGCAGACATTCACAAGACAGCTCCAGGCAGAGAGAGAGAGAGAGAGAGAGAGAGAGAGAGAGAGAGAGAGAGAGAGAGAGAGACAGATACTGGACCTGAGGACCGGAGGCAGTTTGGAGTCATTTGGGAGCTCAAGGCACTCAGGTTGCTTGGATGCTGCTGCTTACTATTCGTCATATTTCCTCCACTCAGACATTTAGACAATCCCCAGCATGTAACAGTGCGGTCCAAACATACCATGCAGCTTAACAACCCCAAAGTTACAATGTAACTTAAATAAATAGCCCTAGCGTTCATTCATTCATTCATTCATTCATTCATTGTCTGTAACTGCTTATCCAGTTCAGGGTTGAGGTGGGTCCAGAGCCCACAACTCAATATACCCCCAGCATTTAAACATACAAGTCAGATAGCCCCTGCATGTTAGAATACAACTCATATACTCCCAGCATGATAACATACAATTTAAATTCTCCAAGTATGTTAATATACAATTCAGATAGCCCCAGCATGATAACATACAACTCCCAGCATGATAACATACAACTAAAAAAGCGCAAGAATGTTAACATACAACTAAAATACCCCAGCATTCTAATCTAGAACTCAAATACATAACACACTTAAACACCCTCAGCATGCTATCTTACAACTCAAATACCCCCAGCATGTAAGTGCACAACTTAAATTCCCCTATTATAAAGTCCATTTCATGTATGTTGCTTGCAAATTTATGTTACAATGCAACTCAAACTTCCAGTTTGTTGTGAACACAGCAGAAATACCCAGGTTGGTTTGGCTTACAGCGTTTGAATTTTTAGGAAAATTAAATACAAATATTCCAAGCCTAAGAAAAAAAGTAAAATCCCATTCTTATCAGGTAATAATTTCAGAAGCCAGTGTTTTTCATGGTATGGTATTGTATTGGCACTTGTGTGATTTATACATCATAAAGGTTCAATTAGCACTGGAAGAAATAAACATGCTGCCTTCTAGATGGTCTTTTTCAGTACTGTTCTTGTATATTTTTACATGATGTTGTAAATCTACATTATTAGTCCAAAAACAACAACAAAGGCCTTGTAAAATGGTATAAAACCATATGTTCGGGTGCCTTCAATCTCCAAAGTATTATTACATTTTCAAAATGAAAATAAAGTTTTCGAAATGTGCACATATTTACAAGGACTCAACACTTCTTAAAGTATCATCACTTATTGGAGGCTAACAGCACCCACTTCTGGAGAATATTCACACTGCTAAATGTGAATGTGTGGATTACATGACACATTCATGTTGTTCTTTGCAATGTAAAACAAACCAGGTTAAATAAAATCTCAAAAGACAGGTTTTTGTACAGTCACCAGTACAATAGAGTCATTTCCCAAGCCATATTTTCTGTTTTTAATAGCATTTTACCTACCGCCCCAACTCTTCTGTAGCTCTGGTTGCTTCTTCTACAGTGTTAGGCATGTTTATGCATGGTTGCCTGTGCATGTTTCTGGCCGCCTCCTGCTGCTTTCTCTCCACTCACACATAGCGGAGGGAAATGAAATGACAGATTCATTTATGAATTGTCCTCCACCTCCCAATTCACCCTGAGTGAGAGAGAGAGAGAGAGAGAGAGAGAGAGAGAGAGAGAGTGTGTGTGTGTGTGTGTGTGTGTGTGTGTGTGTGTGTGTGTGTGTGAGTGTGTCAGCATTGATGGGGGGGACAGTGATCCATCACCTGTGGAAAAAAACCCTCAATCTTTCCTCTCGAGACACCAACCTGATCCTTCACTCCATCTAAAAACCCCTCACAGCTTCTTACCCACAGTGCCCCTGGGTATTGTTTGCACAGCGACGAGCTAAACTCTCCACACAGCAAAATATTAAATATAAATTTCTACTTTAAAATAAAGTTCCTTCATTCATTCATTCATTCATTATCTGTAACCGCTTATCCAATTCAGGGTCGCAGTGGGTCCAGAGCCTACCTGGAATCATTTGGCGCAAGGTGGAAATACACCCTGGAGGGGGCACCAGTCCTTCACAGTGCAACACAGACACACACACAAACACACATTCACTCACACACCTACGGATACGTTTGAGTCACCAATCCACCTACCAACGTGTGTTTTTGGACTGTGGGAGGAAACCGGAGCACCCGGAGGAAACCCACACAGACACGGGGAGAACTCACCAAGGCCAACAGGCCCCTGGAGCTGTACCTGCTGCACCACCGTGCTGCCCAATTACATACATATACACTTTTAATGAATAAAGGTGCTACAAAGGGTTCTTTGAGTGATGCCATAGAAGAACCACTTTTGGATCCCTTAAAGACCATTTTGGTTTATGTGTGTGTAAGTGTGTGTAAAGACACTTAAACATTTAAAATACCTTTACTTGATGTAAAGGTAAACAAAAAAAAAATATTAGTAAAAATGGATCATTTTGGAACCAAAATTTGTTCTGGCATCACTCAAAAAACCTTTTGTATCACCTTTATTTTTAAGAGTGCAGGGAAACAAAGCTGCAACCTCTGTCAAGTATCTTAATGCCTACAGCACAAATAAAGCATATTATATCCTCTCCAAAAGCAACAGTGACTTCCACATGCCTAAGCATTTATACAGGATAATGATGATGTATGTAAAGATCATGTAATATTGGGAAATTCAATTATATCAATTTTTTTATCTCAGCCTGCCCTCTCCCAGACTGGATTTAGATCCAGTATCCTACATTTTTTCCAGTTGTGTGTCATAAACACCTTCAAATATTAGTACATATGATACTAAAAGTGTCAGACTAGATATTCCTAATATTTTTATATTGTGATTCAGTATGATTGGACGTAATTTTTACATTCACTTCAAACTACCTTCCACGACCGATTTGTTAAATACACTTAAACTGTCTTGTATGTCGTGGAAAAGGGCTACAGATCAGAGCTGTAAACTTGGGCTGGAGAAAGTAATGCAGCAGAAAATCCTGCTCTTGGAAATCCTTGGCAATAGCTTAAATTTTGATTTATTATTCAAGTTTATTTGTCATATATATATATATATATATATATATATATATATATATATATATATATATATATATATATATATATATATATAGTTCTACGTGGTCTCGCAGTCACACAGCTCCAGGGACCTGTGGGTTTGATTCCTGCTCTGGGTGTCTGTCTGTGAGGAGTTGGTGTGTTCTCCCTTTGTCTGTGTGGGTTTCCTCCGGGTGCTCCGGTTTCCTCCCACAGTCCAAAAACACACGTTAGTAGGTGGATTGGCGACTCAAAAGTGTCTGTAGGTGTAAGTGTGTGAGTGAATGTGTGTGTGTGTCTGTGTTGCCCTGTGAAGGACTGGCGCCTCCTCCATGGTGTAATCCTGCCTTGCGCCCAATGATTCCAGGTAGGCTCTGGACCCACTGTGACCCTGAATTGGATAAGCAGTTACAGATAATGAATGAATGAATGAATGAATGGTACAACTAGCAGTGAAATACTTTTAATGACTGCTTATTTTTATGGGAAAAAAAGAAACCAATATAACATAGAACCTATGGGATGAAATTAAAAATGAAGATATAAGGTAAATATTTTCATATCTTAGAGTAGAGTTCTTAAATAAACAAAAAATAAACAAGATAAAGGTATTTAGAGAGGTACAACTGTAATATAACTACAGTCTTGTGGACACTACATGGCTTTTAAAATCAGGGCAAACAGTCTGGACTAGATGACAGTTAATTTGCTGCTTTTTACAGAGACTGGAATAATGTCATTGCTGACAAAGATATATACGGACATACAACATGCTTCGGTTATTTGCACTGCTATTTCTGTAAATCCACAAAGAAAAAAAAAAACATATAAAAATTTATTTGGGTCATGGATGTGAAGACTTGGTCAGTCTTTACACAGAAGGAGCTGGAGCTTACAGCACATACTTGTACCTAAATCTGACCTTAAAAGATTCAGACACATTAGTGTTACCAATAGCGCACGCCACAGTGCTGAGCCATTAAATTGGAATGGAAAATTAGAATAAAGTTGGAATAAAGACTGTAAGTGTGTTTTGTGGCTCACTGTGTTTTCTCCTACAGGTAATACTGGTTATTTGGGGACATGTGCATCCAGCACCATGTAATGGCTTATATTTTTCCATAGTTATACTTTTTTATACATCCTTCACTGTAGAGTTCCAGTACACATGCCTGTGTTTACCTTCTGTGCTCTGTTCTTATTGGCTGTTGACAGGACTCGTTCAGACATGAGTTGGTGAAGAGTTTACACTGCGCTACTACATCCAAATACGGGTTGAAAATTTCCTACATTTGATATCCTGCGACTGGTCTGAAATGCAATTTGGAGGCAAAATAAAAAAATCAGTCAGAGCGCCTTGCACGCTATACAACTTTCACTTTGACTCACAATTGTGACTGCACCAGAGTCTGCAGACTAGAGCAGATTAGCACAGACTTGAATTTGGAATTTGGGGTTAAAACCAGGCTAAAATTAGTGTAGTGTAATTTCCCAGCTTAAAACATATATTTATTTATTTATTTATTTATTTTTCATTCATTCATTATCTGTATCCTCTTGTTCAGTTCAGGGTTGTGGTGGGTCCAGAGCCTACCCGGAATCACTGGGCGCAAGGCGAGAACACACCCTGGCGGCAGTCCTTCGCAGGGCGACACACACACACATTCACACCTACGGATATTTTCGAGTCACCAATCCACCTATCATTGTGTGTTTTTGGACTGTGGGAGGAAACCAGAGCACCCGGACGAAACCCACATGAACACAAGGAGAACACACCAAACTCCTCAAAGACAGTCACCTGGAGCAGAACCCTGGATATATATATATATATATATATATATATATATATATATATATATATATATATATATATATATATAACTAAGGAAAATGTGCAAAAATCAAATGTCAAACAATAGGTGCAGTGCAGAATGTAAATTGTGAAAAAGTTAATGTATATCTCTGAGGAGGCAATAGTGGTTAGTTACGTTGAGTTATTTAAACTTAAAACTACACTGAATCTATGTTAAATGATGCAAATCCTAGCAGCTCGCTAATTTGAAAGTAGTGGCAATTTACATTCAAACTAGGCTTCAATCAAATTTATATTCAGCTGGTGTCACCGGCTGCAGAACTATAGTAAAACAATATCTGAGCAGTGTGTTCATAACCATTTCATGTAATGACTTTCTCTGTAACGGGTTTTAGAGGCAAACGTCTGGTTCCAAACTGCATTATTAGTCTACAACACCACCGTCAACATTTCTGATTGGTAACTTTCTCCAGAACCAACCTACTGTACAACACTTTGTTGACATCTGAACCAGAGATGTATGGATATTAGCAAAACTGATGGAATGCCTCTGTCCCAGTCTGTGCGTGACTGTGGTGTGGATGCCGTCCAAATAAATTATCCTCATTCCAAGGGTAATGTCAACAACATTCAGAAAAACAAGCTGACAGTTTGTTACTGACAGGCCCAGAGTGAAGGGCTGGTTTTTATAATTGCCACCTGACATTAAGGCCCTATTCTAGTGGCGACATGTAGAAATCCCAGCTATGAACCCATTGTAGTGATTTTATTTACTCATTACATCATTTTTTCACATTCTGTTACTGTGATTGACAGGTCCGTGATGAGGAGAGAAAGAGATTACACAAACGAGAGGATGGAGGGAGGAGAGGCTCAGGCCATTTGTTTTCAGCCTTGAGGTTCTGTTTTATTTTCCTTTTTCTTTTTTTTTTCTAAATAACACCAGAAGATCAGAGGCAGTTTCACCATCACTTCCTCTACAGGTCGTGATGGATGAGTCTCATCACAAACTACCATCAATCAGACACACAAGCACACTCACACACACACACACACACAGAGAGAGAGAGAGAGAGAGAGAGAGAGAGAGAGAGAGAGAGGGACAGAGGCAGAGAGAAATATCAGCAAAAGAGAGAGAGATATAGAGAGAAAATAGAGAGATAACAGTGAGACAGAGATATAATAGAGAGAAATAACAAAGAGAAAACAGAAACAGAAAGAGATAAAATAGAGAAATAACAGTGAGAGAAAGAGAGAGAGAGAGAAAGAACATAGATGGGATGAGAGAGATAGAACAGTGGGAGAGAGAGAATACAAAGATCAAATAGAAAAAGAGAGCGAGAGAGTAAACTGGGTGAAAAAAGAGCAAACAAAGTTAGAACAGAGAGGGGGAATGAGAAAGGTAGAACAGGAAGGGAGAGAATAGAAAGAGAGCAAACAGAAAGATAGCTAGCACAGGAGAGATAGAAAAGGGGGAGAGAGAATGGAAACAGAGGGGAGTGACACAAGATGTAGAACACACAGAGAGAGAGGGAGAGAGAGAGAGAGACAGAATGAACAAAGGGAAGTGAGTGTCACAACCCAGAGAGAGAGAGAGAAGCAGAAAAAATAGAGATAGTCAAAAAATGGAGAGAGGAGAACAAGAGAAATCAAGGAAGAACTAAGCAGAGAAAAAGAACAAAATGGAGATTACCAAAGAGAAAGCAGCAGCAGAGAATGACAGAAGAGGAGTGAGAAAGGGAGATGAGAGATATGTAGGCATTCACTTCTCTCAATAATTGCCCTCAATATACTGATAAAAATGGAGCCTTCTTAAGGGGGTCTTATGGTGGGATTCAGTACTCCATGCGTTTTAGGCATGCAGTAAACATTCCCACTGTGAGGCATTTTTTTCCGTGCTTCATTTCCGCTCAATCTCAATAAAAGCCTGGCACTGTACGTTTTCTTCCATATGATGTGCGACAGTCTGGTAAACGGTCATCACACGGAATCTGCAGGTAAAACCGTCCAAAATCAATATCCTCGACATCCACCACAGATACAGCCACAGCAGGGAGATAGTGGACCGTGGACTGGACAAGGTTTATGAAAAAGTTTGGGTGTTTGTAAAGAAAACACAGGCTCTGTTTACACTTGATATTAAACTCAACATTAAGAGATCTGATCAGAAGTGATTGCTTTTCTGGACTGGAAGAGAACACCGGGACTTTTACAACGTCTCTGATCTCTGTAAACTGTCTGTAAAATGTGGGTTATTTCATTTCATTTTGTTCATCCATCCATCCGTTCATTTATTAATTCGGTCATCTTCAATAGCTGCTTTATTCTGATCTGTGTTTTGCTGGGTCCAGAACCTAACACAGAACACATACATGACATGGAGCCAGGCCATCAGAGGGCACTACACACTCACCCAGTCACACACACACATGCAGATCTGTGACCCCACACCCACCAAGTCACTCACACCTGTGAACACACACTCCTTCAGTTACACAAACTTACACCTGTGGAAACACACTCACCCAGTCACTCGCACACTCACACCTGTGGACATTTTCATGCACTCACCCACTCACTGTAAATGTATGGTCAGAAATCATCATTATCATCATCATTATCATTATCTGTAACCCTTATCCAGTTCAGGGTCGCGGTGGGCCCAGAGCCTACCTGGAATCATTGGGCACAAGGCAGGAATACACCCTTGAAGAACAAGGTGAAAGGGGGCAAACAATGTCAGCAATTGTTCAAAAGTTCTTCTGTATGGTCAGTTGAGGAAGCTCCTAAATCCCCTATCTGTAAGAAGCTCTGGCAACTTAAAGAACACAACATCAGTAGAAGAGTGGTGGAATTAGTGAAAGCACTGGTGAAAAACCGTTGAGTCAAGCCTTGGTTTGGACGTCCCTGCAGCAGTCGGCAGGAAACTCAGTCCGGATGCAGGAGTTTATCAGTGTTCCAGCACAAATTATCACCCCAATAGATCACAACAAGACTTTAGAAGCTAAATATTCTGGAAGGCAGTGTCTTTATCAACGGGAATTTCTCTTATTTTTATAGTGCGTGGTTTTTGACCACTGGGCCATTGTATTTATTTATTTATTATTTTGTTTTCATTTTTGGGTCCAGTTTCAGAGAATCAAGTCCCTGTGCTTGTTGCCAATGTCTCTGTGATTGATTGCTTTGTTCTGCCCACATTTTTCCAGAACTGGCAGTGGTCTCAGAGAGACAGAGAGACACAGAGAGAGGGGGTTGTAAAAAAAAAAATTTAAACAGGATCTGGCTCCTAATTACTGCATAGCAGTTTGAACATTGCTGTGAGGATTTGATTGCAGCATAAAAAACATTAAGGCAAGTTTATTTAATGCTTCAGTCAATGTGCTTTACAAATGAGAACATTATCACAGTCCAAAGAAAAAATATATATCTCCAAAACAGTAACTTTACAAGAGAAAGTAAAAGCTTTCTGGAATATCAATGGAAGTCAATATAAAAATATGTTATTCCAAGTAATTGAGAAGCATTTTTATTGGCCCAATCATCATTACATTTTCACAGAGATATGAGTCAAATGAATAGACATAAACATGATTAAAAATGATTGAAACAAGGAAAAACAAAAAAGGCTCAAAAACCTATGCAGGGAAAGTTACAAGAATCAAACATTGAGATTAGTTTAAAAACTATGGCATGAAATTAAAATCAAACAAACAGTTAAGGGTAAAGTGCAGCAAGTATATAAAACATAAAGAGGTTAAGAAATTAGTGATCAAAGTGCTGTTAGCAAATGAAATTTGAAAGCACAATCATACAATCTCAGAAAAAAGATATGGTACTGGTACGTTATTGGTCACTAGAGGGACAACAGTGCTGTTAAAGTCCAGTTGTGTTCCCTAAAGGTATTAAACCGGGCCCATGAAATCAACACAATTTTAAAAGCTATTATATTTAAAAGCTATATATTTCCCAACTAAATGTATGAATATGTACCTTGGAGGGTGCTACCACTGAGACAGTGTAGGCATATGAAAAAAATATGTTTTAATCTGGATTTAAGTTTCTATGTTTGGGGCATATTTTCAGTCTTTTCCAGTTACACATCGTGTAACAGCTAAATGCTATAGTTTCAATGAGCTGACTTAAATCTTTGGATCCAAGAGGTCTTCTCAGTTTATATTCTTTAATTCCAGACCACAACATTACGTAGAAGACATCAGAAAATGATGTAATATGACCTTGCCAAAGGTGTTGGATGGATCCCCATCACCCCAGAGTGTAACTCAGCTGTTACACTGCTCTACAGTACAATGTTGGGGGTTTTGTACCCTCCTGGCTGACATAAAGAAGCTGATTCCATTTATCATAAGTGGTGTCCAGACATTTGGCCACATAGTATAGCAGCAAGTGGGAGATAAGTGTGTGTGTATATGTGTGTGTGTGTGTGTGTGTGTGTGTGGGTGTGTGTGTGTACGGGACAGCTGGGTGTCCAGATGTCCACTTCTCTACTAATAGCACCATCATCTCATTACTGATCACTGATCAATCACATTGATTAACATCCTCACACTCTCAGCTTGATAAAGCAATGGATTAAAGCCATATTTTGGACGAAACTCCCTTGGCTTCTTTATAGTTTTACACAGAGGTTATAATGCTAATGTTGTTAATAAACAATGTACACATTTGTACACATATTAGCATCATAACTAAGTTGTGTTCGGCAATCTGTAACAGAATTCCATATCCGATTCTAATCCATAAAAACCACCTCCTTGTATCTACATTCACTGTATATTTTATCAGTTCCACCCTACATACAGGAGCACTACAATTGTAGATCTACAATTAAAGACTGTAGGCCATCTTTTTCTCATCCCATTTCACCCTGTTCTCCAATGATCAGGGCCCTCAAATGAATCCCGCAGAGCAGGTGTGCTTTGGGTTGCGGAACATACTCAGTGCTGCAGTGACACTGACGTGGTGGTGGTGTGTTAGTGTGCTGGTGCAAGTGGATCAGACACAGCAGTGCTGCTGGAGTTTTTAAACAATGCATCTGCTCATTGCCCACTCTAATAGACACACCTAACTCATTGGTCCACATTTTTAGATGTAAAATCAGAGACAGTAGCTCACCTGATGGTGCACAGTTTGTGTTAGTCGTCCTCTAGTCCTTCATCAGTAGAGACAGGACACTGTCCACAGGGCGCTTTTGGCTGGATATGTTTTTTGTTGGAGGACTATTCTTAGTCCAGCACTGGCACTGATAGAGGACCTTAAACACTCCAGCAGCACTGCTGCGTCTGATCCACTTGTGCCAGTGCAACACACAATAACACACCGCCACCACCACCACCACCACCATGTTAGTGTCACTGCAGCACTGAGAATGATCCACCACCCAAATCATAACTGTGGGGTATAGAAGGACAAGGTGAATAGGGGCTAACAAAGAATGCAGAGCAAAAGTTGGACTACAGTCTATAATTGTAGAACTACAAAGTGCTTCTGTATGGTCAGAAGAGCTTTTAAAAGTACCAGTCTGATCTTTTTATAAATCTAACCCTTAAAATATGACCTCTTTTAAGCCCATGTTCTAATGAAACAGAGCCATTCTTTTATTGACATTAATCTCCACTGTAGCGTCCAGTGGCTTGGTGCGTTGTTCCAATTCTTGTAGTCTATTCCTGGTGTCTCCTGAGTGTGTGTGAATGTAGTAAAATTAAAATAGAATAGAATAGGTGTCTGCTACCTAAGTTAAGACCTACTTTAACCCTTCAGACTGGAAATCCCAAGTTGATTTCACTGCTTCTTAGTTTATTAAATGAGAAAGATATGGCTTTTCTCCTGTCAAATACGGCACATTAAACTAACCTTTTAAGAGCTCTATGTTTGTAACTGTGCTCTGGTGGCAAGCCCTCTTAGCACAACCTTGTTCTAATTTCATTTGGCACAAGACAAGTTTAGACCATTTGGCAATTTGGTAGCTAGAAAAACTGTGCCAAAGACAGTGTGGGATTCACAGCGCACTCAGAGGGTGTCACCATTAGAAGCTGCAGGTGCCATGTTTTTATGGAACAGATTTTCGTTTAAAAATGCACCAGTGACTCCATCGCCTCTGAACTGGTCTAAAAACAAATGCAAATGTAATGCTGTATTTTCATCACCTCACTCTTGCCGCAGAATGACGCATCCATCTTCTTTCCATCACTCTCTAAAATGTATCTCCCCATTAATAACAACATACAAGATAGTTAATCTGAATATAATATAATGTATGGACTCTTTGTTGCTAATAATGTGTAATGAATTATTTCATCAAAAGTGTGTGTGTGTGTGTGTGTGTGTGTGTGTGTGTGTGTGTGTTTGTGTGTGTGTGTGGATATTGTGAAAATATTGTCACACCCACCCTTCTCTCTCTCTCCAGAGCAGCTGCTGGTGTAGATTAGACAGGGAGAGAACTCGGCCGAGAGAAGCTCAGAAATACATTCCTAAGGTTTTTGGAGAGAAGCTGTGAGCTCAGCCTCGAGGGACGATTGACATTCAGCTCAACTGAGAGAGAGAGAGAGAGAGAGAGAGAGAGAGAGAGAGAGAGAGAGAGAGAGAAAGAGAATATAAAAACTTACATTATCAAACCCAAAAATTCAGACACAGAACATTCCCCCGGCAACAAGACCCTGAAACACACTCCCTGATATTAACAGAGCTTTCTCTATCTCTCTCTTCCTGTGTGTGTGTGTGTGTGTGTGTGTGTGTGTGTGTGTGTGTGTGTGTGTGTGTTGAATGTGAAGGGTAATATAAAAGCAGAAAGAAGGAAACAAACAAAGAGAAGTAAGGAAAAATGGAAGGAGAAATGAATGAAAACATAATGGAAAATATAAAAAATAATTATATGAATAAAGACAAGAAGAAAGAAACAAAAAAGAAAAGACTGAATGATTAAGAGAAATAAATAAATGAATAAATAAATAAGGACAAAACAAAACAGAAAAACTAAGAAAAGAATGAAATAAAAGAAAACGTGGAAATGAAAAGGAATGAAGTAAACGCAAAATTGGTAGATTAATAAATAAGAATAGAGAAAAAAATGAAAAAAGAATGAATGAAGAAAAAAGAATGTAGGAAAGAAAGAAATTATCTAGAAAAATAATACAAAGAATGAGATAAGAAAATATAAATAAAGAATTAAATGAAAGAGAACTAAAAACAGAAAGAAGAAGAAAACAATAAAGAACTCTACTGACGAAGGATTTCTCAGTTAATCAGATAGCCTAAGCACCATATTTAGCTTTATTAGAAGGAATAAATCTGAGGGAAACTCTTATTGTACAATCCTCCACTTTTGGCTTAAGTAATCAAACTTAACTGAGAAATCCAGCTTTTTGGTATAACCCCTGGTATCTCCAAGATGGCAGCTTTACAGGAGAAGCACAATACACCCTTAGCTTTCACTAAACTCTAAGGAGATTAAGTTTATAGAGATATATTCCACTTCTATTCACACTGTAAAAAATGCAGTAGTACTCTATACATTAGTCTGTGTGAAATACTACATTCATCACAACATGAGAGTGGATCACTTTCTGGTGTAATATAATAACAGCTCCTTGCGCTTCTCTCCCTGGCGAACACTGCACTGAGTCAGCAGTGAGTGCTAGAGCGTATTAGCCTGCTAACGCCAAAACAGGAACAACGCTGTCAGAGCTAATGAGCGTAGGAACAGAGACGTAGCTTTAGCGGAGGTATCCTCGTATCTGCAGTGGTGCGAGTCTAACAGGAAAATCACCGTAGATTAAGCGTCAAGGAAGATGTTGGAACACAGAAAATCTAACACTAAAGCTAACTGCAGGAGCCTCGGGACACTTTTGATTGGATCCCAGTGCTAACTGCATCAGACAGAAGGCAAAGCAGAACAAATCAGAGAGAGTTTCACGTTAATACGGAGAGTAAATATACCCCAGGTCACTGAAGAACTCTGTATTACAGAGAGAACAACACATCTGTTCATGTTCCTTAGGAATGACAATGTAGTGAGGTTTGAAATCAATATCATCAGCCTATGATATAAGGATGGGGATGTTCTGGAGCCATGTCCAATGCCAAGAAGCCCCCAGCATTGAACTGTGGAGTAGTGGAACTGATGGAGCAACATATAATACCTGCTGTTTGTGATAGCAGCAAGAATGTTACCTCAGAATTACAGTTTCAAAATCATAGAAATATTTAATTGACCTGGAATATGGAGAATGGAGCCTGGCATTGCTTCTGGAGGCTCAGCACTGCATAAACTGCACTGGCATTTCTAACCTTTTGGAGTTTCCAGTTTGTTTTTTATTCATTTTCGGGTTGCGGTTTAACAAGCAGAAGACTGAAATTCTCTCTGGTTTGTTTGTGTTCAGAAGCTCGGTGTCTTTTAAGGTCGAAGGATATGGTAAGGTTGGGGGGGGGGGGGGGGTTAATATGTTTGTACATGGTTTGAATGTGGTAAATTTTAATTTTACAGCTGATTTCTCAGACATAATATTTCCCAGAAATAATATGAGAACTTACAAATATATATAGTACATATTTTATGTTTGCCATTTATATTTCATATGTGATTTGAATTGTCTTTGAGTAAAATTTGTACAAATTAATCTTGAGACTAATCCATTACTGCAGCAAAATGGAACAAACTTCCTCAACAGCCGGGGAGTAATTAAGATGAAGAGCAAGTTGTTTTTGACAAAGTGTTGCTAGCGCTTCACATCTTCTGTGAAGCCTGGCCATCAAAAAGGTGTGAACAACCAAACTACGGTTAACTCTCATAACGGACATAACTGTGGTAAACTGTCAGAACGGATCTAGCGATCACACCAAAATATGGAGGACAGCCAAACTAGACCTGGTATTATTCTCCAGACTGTGGAACAATGTGGGAATAAGCTTGGGATTAGCAACAAGCTGTGGTACATCTCAGTAACAGGCCCAGTGTCAGGCTGTGTTAGCGCTAGTGAGGGCAGCCCTGCAGGGATGAGAGGAATACTGTATTCTACCTGTCAAAGACACACATCCAGCCAAGAGCACAAAGCAGACGCGGGGGTATTTTTAGCCTCTGAAGAGATGACAGGAGCAGAGAGAAAAAAGGGAGGTAGAGAGAGAGACGGAGGCTTTCTTTGGAGTTCAAATCGGATCCAGAAACAAGCACATCGGTGTCACATCAGAGTCAAAAATTGATATCTGGACACAAGATCTGCAGCAAAAGGTCACCATTCCCTACAATGACATCACACCAGTGCAGGCATTCAATATTAGAATATCAGCATGTGAGAGAGGGGTTAAATTAAAAAGCCTGACAACCAGACAGCGAGCAGAGAGAATGACCTGACACACGTGAACTCTCGGAGACGAGGGTTCATGTCAGAAAAGTTGTGCCTCAACTGTGTCATAACTTCCTCTCGCTCCTGTTGTAAGGCTACGGCAGTTAGCCCCGGGCTGACGCTAGCTCATTTCGATTAAATAAGCGCCGGGCGTGTTTAAGCCGCAGAGCGCTCTGACAGCGCAAGAAAAATGAGGTGCGCCGGAGAGAGAAGGAGAGCTAACGTCGGAAAGATGACACGGGGCCCCAAGGGTCTGCTGGAGGTCGAGAAGGAGGCAAAGGCCATGATGAATGAGAGGGTAATGCTGCCAGCCTCCAGAGCAGAAACCCAGATGGGTGTCCAAAGGTGATTTGGCTCCTAGAAACTGGACAAACTGGACAGGGAATAAAAGTGGACAAAATTTGTGCACTTCAGCAAGGGCTGAAGTGAGGACACCGGGAGAACTTGGTGTTGAGAGACCCTTAATAGCAGTAACAGTCTCTACTCTTCGGAGAACATTTTACACTAGCTTTTATATTGCGTTGAAGCACTGGTGGTAGCCCTGAGGTCATTAGTGAATACATTTGATTCAACTGTTCACACACTCTACTTATAATCTCTTAAGCAGCATATAAATGGAGTGGGACTTTCTGGAGCAGGTGCACATGAGCCTATATTCACCATTTGCACTGTCAAGAGTTCACCATAGGGCTATAAAGCTCCTCCTGCACTAAACTGTTCTACAGCAACAGTTGTCAAAGGTGAATACAGGTACTACAGGTCCTCAAACCTTGTAACAAAAGAGCCAACGCAATGTTTTATAGTATTTCTGTGTGGATTCGTAAGGTCACAATAATTACTTAATTATACTCATAATTATTTTGAATATGTAAATATGTGATAATGTAAATCTCATGAACACATTCAGTGTGTTTTAAAGGAGAAGGTGTGTGAATGTGTAGGGAAAACTACTTCTAGCTGAAAGGAAAAAGTTATTGGATTTCCAAAAGAGCTGGCTATATGTGGCCCTAAAATGCCTCAATGTTTTTTACTGTTTTTTTTTTTTTTTACTGTTTTTTTTTTTTTTTTTGCCCACTACAGCTAATATTAAATCTGTTAGTGCCAAGCTGAAGTGGCCAGGCAACATGCTGTGCACACTTATGGTTAGCAATGCACTGTAAATATTTTCCTGCATACATACACTAAATTACTGCCAGCAGTTTCACCAGTATTGTGCTTTATTTTTTAACAGTACCTATACTGTAATAACAAATATTGCTGTAATCCAAAAATACAAGTTATTACTGTAATGTTTTAAAGTTGTACACTAGTTAACTGTAAATTATATTAAGCCATAACCTGAATATTTGGTTATTCTTTTGCTGGGGATGTATTGGGTTTGAATTTTCTGTTAATGAATATGTTCTGTAAACAAAAAAGTATTTCCCTGTAAAATTACATCAGTTATTTACAGTGTAGAGTTAGTCTACAACTTAGCCCTCCCCTTCCGTTTTGCCATGCAGTAGGGGTGTCTCAATTCTTGTGGACAAATAGAAATGGTGATGGCTTTTTACCACTTGAAACCGATTTTTCAGTGTGAGAGCTTAAAATAGGGTTTTAAACACCACACTTTCCAACTCAGTTCCAAGTGGCAGGGGTCAAATTAAATAAAATAACTGCAAATGACTAAATGACTACTTACCACATTACCAGTGTGGTAGTGAAATATGTATAAATTTACCTTGAGACCAGGCACTATCTGGAGTGATAAAGCTCCATTCAATACCTTTATTATGATCTGGGATCATTTGAGTGCCACTAAATCCTCACAACAATGTTCAGACCTTTTTCTAAAGACTGTGTAGAACGAGAGACACTCACCCTGTCAGAGTCAACAACAATGTATACCCTTCATGTTAAAATCATTCCAATATTCTCCTGTGGGTTAATGCCTTAAGACCCCCTTACGTTTCCTGCGAGGAGGGGGTTGGTTGTCACCCTTTCTCACGCTTCACAAGTTTTCATGTCTGATCTGCAAACCACATTGGAATTCAGAAAGATTTATTCAATTCAGACACAAATTCCTTCATCGAACACATTGTGGATTATTAACCCAGCCGCCGACGAATAACCTCCATCCCCCAAATGCGCAACTTCTTTATTCTTCCTCTTTATGAAGAAACGGCTGGGTGGAGATAAGGAGAAGAAGAGCACACGCTAAGCTCCATCATAATCCTCTTCAGAAATTCTCCCATGTTCCTAAGTCTTAGTGGCGAAGGAGTGTGGAATTATGGGAGCTGAAATAATTGACCCCTTGTATTCGGGTCCAAGTGAGATCATGTGACCTTGGTCTTCGGAAAAATTATGGGATGGTGACGCATCTGTGGAAGGTTTCTACCAAGGATGTCCTTTAATTTATTTGTCATTGTACAACGTAAAATGAAATGTGTCTTCTGCATTTTACCCATCTGTGGCAGTGAACACACACACACACACACTAGTGTGCTAGAGGCTGGGCACACACACCCAGAGTAGTGGGCTGCCATCCCCAGCACCTGGGGAGCATGTGGGGGTTCAGTACCTTGGTCAAGGGCACTTCAGCCATGGATGTTCCCGCAGGTCCAGGGGATCAAACCAGCAAACCACCTTCTTATACCAAGCCTGGTCCTCTAACCGTAGACCAAGGCTGCACCTTTGATGTGTCTGCCAGAAGGTTGCGCTAATAGGCTTTGATTTTTGGATATGCACATTAATATGATCTCCTTGTTTCCACACGCATTGTCTATTTTCCCAGTTCCACTGACCATACACTGCTGTGTCTGATCCACTTGTACCAAGGCAACACAAATAAGCACACCACCATATTAGTAACCCTGCAGTGCTGAGAATGACTAACCCTCCGAATCATACCTGCTCTGTGATGGTGGTATGGGCCCAATACTACTGAATAACAGGTTGAAAGGGGCTAATGAAATATGCAGAGCAACCGATAGACTACAGTGTGTAAGTGTAGAACTACAAAGTGCTCCTGTATTCACCATGAGAGTAGATTTGTTTGTTAATGTTATGGCTAAGCAGATCTTTAGTGCTCTTGTTGGGGGTGCCCTGAGCATTAAAGAACAGGAAAGTATCTTTATCATTATTGTTATTAACAGTGTGAGTAATATTTGTTTATTTGGGCCTGATTTTGTATACATATATGAGAATATATGTTTTTGAAAATGTATATAGACTCAATAGTTAAATACTGTACGTTTTTCCTGATGAGGATGATGTCACATGTTTATTGCATGGTTATAGTTATATAATGCTTCAGGGGTTTAAGTACAAGTTTTACATAGCGTGAGCGATGTCCTTTGGGGCTGATAAACTACTCCTGTATATTTCAGGCTATTGGAATTTTATTTATTTATTTATTTATTTATTTATTTATTTATTTATTTATTTATTTATGTTTTTTTTATTGTTGTTGCTGTTGTCTTTGCCTATATTAAATAAACATGAAATAAAATATGTTTGCCTTTGACTCTTGCCAAAAATACTGTCTGAGCTGGATAAAAATGTGTGTGCGCATGTCTGTGTGTATGTGTGTGTGTGTGTGTGTGTGTGTGTGCATGTGTGTGTGTGTGTGTGTGTTACATCATCCACTGAACTGATGGTTCCAGTCTGGCAGTTTTGAAGGTA
Source organism: Hoplias malabaricus (assembly GCF_029633855.1). Taxonomy (NCBI): domain Eukaryota; kingdom Metazoa; phylum Chordata; class Actinopteri; order Characiformes; family Erythrinidae; genus Hoplias; species Hoplias malabaricus. The sequence goes on from NC_089820.1 coordinate 43,811,117, forward strand.
AAGGCTTGTAGAGAATCTCAACTTATGACAGAGTGTCAGCGGAAGGAAAACGAGACAGAGGACAGAGAGAGAGAGAGAGCGAGAGAGAGAGAGAGAGAGAGAGAGAGAGAGAGAGAGAGAGAGAGAGAACAGTGAAAAAGAGGGAACTGAGAGATAGGAGAAAGAAAAATAGAGAGGGATAGACAGGAGACTGCAAAGTGAAGAGAGAATACATAGGGACAGGGCAGTAGAGAGACGGGAAAGTTAAAGAACGTGAGGTGAGAGAGAGGGAGGTAGAAAAAGAGTGAAGAAAAGAGAGTGAAAGATGTCAAAAACAAAGGAACAGGGCATAGATAGAGAGATGGCTGACCTTAGTTTCATCAAAGAATACGCTGTCAATATTCAGCAAGCTTCTCTTCATGTTCGTTTGTACTCCTCGAGTCCCTTTCACACAGGCATGGTAAAGACCCATTTATGCTCCCTTTACGTACCTAAAAGAAAACGTCCTTTTCAAACATTGTAACTGTCACTGCCCACATGTTTCACACTATCCTTTATGTTGCCATGGAGGTTAAGCTATACATGGACTAGAGTGCAGTTCAGAGTGAAAATTTTCTTAAGACAACAGCAAACATGGGTATGCCAGAGGAGGTACTGATAATGGCTGCATCCCAGTTGTTTACTAAACAGTAACACTATACATGTACTAACCTTAAAAGTGTGAGTTTGGAAGGCTAATAAACAAATTATTAACAATTAAAACCATGCGTATTAACAAGACATAATTCATTGTTATGACAATGCACCTCATACCAAGCTGTAGCTGTAAAACTGTCGCAAATATCTCCTTCTACACTGCGTAGTGCACAGTGTACATCATAAAATATACATTTTTCCACTAAATAAGCACACTGTATGTCAGATAATGAATCTATTTATATTTGATTTAGGCTTCACGTTCCTTCGTCTAACATTTAGTGCACTGTCTGAATGTAGTAGGATTAGTTTTATAATCTTTGAAGTGCACTATGTAGGGGGTAAGACACTATTTGGGACTGAGCCAACATTTTCCAGACATGAGAAGCTCCTCCTGAACATTACATGCACTCCTGCCAGCCCCCTAATACAAAGTCTGGGTAATGTCCAAGACAGCACATGTATGAATACAATGTCCTGGAGAATCATGCCATGCCTCACAGGTGCCATTACACAGGCCTAAAGCTGTGAGAGTGTATTTGAACACAGTACAATGGGAGGAGGAGGCAATAAGGAGTGGCTTTTTCAGTCAGAGCACACTCGCTCTCGGGAACAAACACTGAATTAATTTCTTTTGTGATTGGTACCTTACTTTTTCTGCAGACTCTCTGCACCATCATATCAACGAATGGATGAAGACAGTGAGTAATCACAAGAGCTGAACATCAAAGGAGTATATATTTTTTCAATTATTACAGCCTAACCATAGTGTTAGAATGTGAAACACAGCCACATCCCAGTGCAAGTCCTGCTTCTGAAGTGAACATCAGTGTTGATTCGTTCCCTGGCCCCACTCAGGGCTCATTTAAAACACTTTACTTCAGCTAATGCAGAAATGGAATGGCCCTTATAAGATGGCATTGGGGATTCCCTCGAGAGGAAGTGGCGAGGCAAAGTGTGCGAGGGCAAGTTAAAATCACAAAATCACAATTGAAAAGCAGCATCAACATCAGCAAGAAGGGTGTAAAGGCCCCAGCACTGACCTTATCCAACACAAATGGCATGATATAACCTAGTTTTCAACACCAGTACCTGATTTATTCACCCAGACATCACTGAATCCTGAGCTTTGAACCAGGTTCCTGCCCGGGATTTTACAGTGGTCAGCTGGTATGACTATACCTTGCATTAGGGTTGGGGACACCAGCCGTTTTTTTTAAATCCTGGCCTGGAAACTGGAACCAAGGTCCAGATTTGAAGAGCTCTGCTTTAGGCCCCATCCACACAGATCTGGATATTTTTAAAAAACGGATTTTCCTGGGTGGCACTGTGGTGCAGCAGGTAGCATCGCAGTCACACAGCTCCAGAATCTTGGGGTTGTGGGTCGCTCCGGGTGACTGTCTGTGAGGAGTTTGGTGTGTTTTCCCTGTGTCTGCATGGGTTTCCTCCCACGGTCCAAAAACACGCGTTGGTAGGTCGACTGGCGACCCAAAAGTCTCTATAGGTTTGAGTGAATGTATGAGTTTGTGTCACCCTCCAGGCTGTGTTCCTGCATTGCGCCGAGTGATTCCAGGTAGGCTCCTGACCCACCATGAGCCTGAACTAGATAAGCGGTTACAGATAATGAATGAATGAATGAGATTTTCCTCCCTCTGTTTTTGAAATATTCACACCCAGTCGAATAGTGGGCCATAGTACCTCAAGCGAAACACCACAAAGCATAATAAAAACACAAAGGTTTAATCCCAAATCACTACATACTCCCTTTGTAGTGCACTACGCATGTCATGGAATAACTGAATCTAGATCTTAACAGTGCATTTCTTATATAACATCATTTATATTGAATCATATGTGAGAATCTGAAATCTAGTGATATCTGCATATATATTGTAGTTTTATGACTTTCAGACAGGCATGCTGTGTGACGTTAGCATTTCCGAAAACCTCTTTTGGAACACACACACACACACACACACACACACACACACACACACACACACACACACTCATTTGTGTGTTCTCATCTCTCAGATGAGCACCATCCTTTGCTCAAGGACGCACTTTGAAGTTGCCAAGGAAACCCTGTGTGCCTCTTTAGCCATCGCTTGGCGACATTAGCATTTCAAAGCAGCTTTGCTAGCCTTTCCTTCTCCACTCTCAGTGCCATCAGACATGAGTAAACAACCACATTACTCTATACACTCCACACACACCCTATGCACACTTCACTGTGATTATTAGAAATCCAAATTGGAGATTTCCCCATCTAGGAATGATTAATGAGTTCAGCTCACCTCAGACCCTTAGCTATGAGATTAGAGCTGAGATTAGAACCTCTAGAATCGCAATAACCTACACCTTTTTTTTGGTGCAAATGGGGTGCAGTGCTTTAACAGGAACACTTAAGATCATAGCCAACCTTTCTGGCCCTCCTTCCTTGTCAACACCAGTTCTGTACATTGCAAGTCAGTGTGAGTATATATTAGCTGGACTATTTACATTCTCCTCCAAGGGTGTTGAGCTGTTCAGTGGCATCATTTTCACAGTTGTGTGAAGCTTCATGTGTCTTGAAAACATGCTCCTCGCCCTCCCATCAGGGTGGCATTGTCTTTGATTGGGGGAATGTTAGCTAACAGAGAAGTAATGAAGAATAATGAGGTAAATATTGGGGAAAACACCATTCATTAATTTTCTGTAACTACTACATCCTGAACAGGGTCTGAGCCTCCCTGGGTGCAAGGCAGGAATGCACCCTATACAGGGGGCCAATCCATCACTGAGTATCACACATTCACACTTATACAGTTAGCTCTTTTCCACTAATGAGGAACCAGTTCAATTCCTAAATTGTGAATTTGGTGCCGTTCTGACCTTTCCACCAATATAAATTTAGTTCACATTTGTAACCAAGGAATAGAACTGGTTCTTCTGCAGGAACCGTAATGTCATCCATGGGCATGTCAAGCATGGGTATGTTATATTGGGCATATACTGGGCATGTTATATTTCCCCAGACTTGAGGACAGAACTGGTGGAACGGGAGGAAACCCATGCAGATACAGGGAGAACATAACTCAGAGACAGTGACCTGAGTCGGGGATTAAACCAAAATTCAAACACTTCAAAACATTCATTCATTCAATCATTCATTGTCTGTAACCACTTATCCAGTTCAGGGTTGCTGTGGGTCCAGAGCCTATTAGGCACAAGGCAAGAACACACCCTGGAGGGGGCGCCAGTCCTTCACAGGGCAACACACAAACACTCACACTTATGAGTCACCAATCCACCTACCAATGTGAGTTTTTGGAATGTGGAAGGAAACCAGAGCACCCGGAGGAAACACATGTAGACACAGGGAGAACACACCAAACTCCTCACAGACAGACACCTGGAGTAGGACTCACAACCTCCAGGTCCCTGGAGCTGTGTGACTGCGACACTACCTGATGCACCAGGGTGCCGCCCACACTTATAAACATATCTGAAATTTTTCAAATATTATACTCATGAACAAGAGTTCTGTGTTAAAGCTATTCATGCTCAAATAGTTCTTTGCATGGGGAAATGGCTCTTTAGGTTGATGGAGAATGTACTTTTTTTTTTTTCAAAACCCAATTGAAAATGGTTCTGCGTAGCACCAAAATGGTGTCTTCTATTTTTATATGGCTTGTCAGTTTTTAACAGTGGAAAAAAACTTTTTGGAGCTATATAGAAACATATACACCACAGGCCCTGGCAAAATGAAGAAATACATCCACATGCAAAGTCATTTAAGCATACTAGTGGTGAAGCTAGTAATAGAAGCTTGTACTTATGACAATTATATGCCTACATCTAGGTCTTTCAGGAGTTTGATGTGTTCTCCCTGTGTCTGTGCAGGTTTCCCTCGGTAGATGAATTAAATTGATTAGTTAATTTTATGCCTGAATGAATGTCATCACACATCTGTCTGGTTTTATTATTTTTTTTTTTATATAACATACCCATGCTTGACATGCCCATGGATGACATTACGGTTCCTGCAGAAGAACCAGTTCTATTCCTTGGTTACAAATGTGAACTAAATTTATATTGGTGGAAAGGTCAGAACGGCACCAAATTCACAATTTAGGAATTGAACTGGTTCCTCATTAGTGGAAAAGAGCTAACTGTATAAGTGTGAATGTGTGATACTCAGTGATGGATTGGCCCCCTGTATAGGGTGTATTCCTGCCTTGCACCCAGGGAGGCTCAGACCCTGTTCAGGATGTAGTAGTTACAGAAGATAAATGAATGGCGTTTTCCCCAATATTTACCTCATTATTTTCTGACACATTTGTTTTTATTAAAAGAACTTTTGTTTTTGTAGATTGCAATGTCACCTTTACACAGAGCCATAGATTCCTTAATCAACATCAGTATCAACTCATAAAGAGCTGTCAGATATATTTTTAACTTTTCCACTGCCTTTTTAACTCTGCTGTCTCGCTAAGCCTCATTAGAATGACACACTTTCTGACTTGTCAGCTTTATACATGACAGGAAGTGACGCGTCCCTCCGGGCATCACTTGATTTTTCTATAAACTATTTATTTATTTATTACGTCCTGTTGTTGCAGTGCATTACTGATGACTGCCATTCTGCAGAACTCACCCAGCTCCTTCTTTCCTCTTCTGGTGGCATTATGGCATCTGTGACAATGCTGGGTTTGAGAGAAACGGTGTGTAGGAAGCATTTGGTAATAACTTAGTAATGACTTTGTAATGTGGTTCTCAACCTTTTTAGACCAAGTACCACCCATTATCAAACCAAAACCTCCAAGTACCACCTGTGACTCTTACCACAGAAGCATGTGCTCCCTTGGTTCTTCCTCTGTTCTGGGGGCATAAGCGAAACTATTGCTTGAATTTTTTGTATGTTTTTTTTTCTTTTTTTGAAAAATAACTAAACCTAAACTAAATGTTTTAAACTCAATTATTGATTTATGAGAACATATAAGATGTATAGGAAATAAGCATTTTGAAAGAAATAAAAATTAGCAGTCGTCAATTTAATATCAGTTACGTTCATTAATAGGCTACAGGTGAAAATAACATGATCCTTGGATCAGGTGCTGCCATTAGTAGTTGAAGGAGGCACGGAGCTCTGTTGAACAATGTTTAAGTAATCTAATGATGTGAAGAAACGGCCACACTTTTTTTTCTTTCAGCTGAACATTTTCTTCTAAATTGACTTCACATGTACAGAATTCTTACTTAGTTTTTCTTTGTTTTTGCATCTGGAATTAGTCCTTCTGGGCTCCAGAGTATTTCCCAGGTTTGATCTTGGCTTGTTTTTCTCGTTTCCGCTTTGCCCTTAAGTCCAAATTGCTTGTCTCTGTCTAGCCTTTGCTTAGGTCTCTGGATAGAAAATACTGCCCTGCGGATAGGGGAATTAAGCCCACTTTAAAAATAACACATCTTATAGGGTTAAAGACCTTAACCAAGACACACAATCTTCATTCAGCTGGCATGGCCTTCATTTTCCAACTTCAAAACTATGTCTAGATCATGGAACTTGAACTTTAAAGTAGTACACTATCATTATCATTATTGTACAACAGTACACAGTATAGTACTCTAGTATTATAGCAATATGTAGATTTATAATAAAATAGCTATATTAACTGTCTTATTACACATTAACAGCAGCGTAACTGAGGGTAAAGATAGTCACTGTTAGAAAAGAAGAGGAAGAGAAAACAAAAAGAAGCAATACATTATTAATCGCCTATGGGAAATGATTGTTGCTGGTCCCTAGCCTGTTTCCCTAACATTTATGCCACTGCTGCCCTAGGCTACTGAAAATTAGAGTACTACTGCTTGTGTAAATACACCTATTTATCAACATCAGTGTTACTTATGTAGTTACAGAGGTGTACCTTGATAGTTACTACATAATTACATGTAATTTCATCAATATAAACTAAAGTATATTAGTTTAATAAAGTCAAAAGTACTATAATTTGAGTGTAAGTTTATGAATTGGCAAAGGCTGATGTATTGTAAACCAGCTGAAACAGTGCCATCACCATTAATTATATTGCTATTACAGATGCTGTTAATCTTTAAGTACACAGTTATTAGAGACAACATATAAACTGTGCAAAAAAGGTTTGTTTACGAGAGAAGTTTATACATAGCCAACTAGAAAAGATTAATCATATAACCATAATCCTTTAGACATAAAATTGTAAGTGTTAATGTGCTTTTTTTTCCATTTGCATAACAGTACAAACAGGCACAATGTATGTGGGAGTGAAAAGACACACACAAACACACACACACACACACACACACACATACACACGTATGCACTCATGACTGAATGCAGGAGGTTTATTAGTGAGTAGATGTGTAAAACAACAGGCCTTTAGAGGCTGAATGTGCTGGATGGCAGTTTCTATATTGAGATATTGGTGATATAACAGCCTGGTCCCAAAGAGAATTAGTACAAATTTGATAAAAAGACCATTCCCAGGAGTTATACAGTGCACAGCAAATTCAGCAGTGTTAAATTATCACTGTGATTGTTAAAATATAAATTTATTTAACATTATTAGTGTTAATTTAATGCTAATAGTGTAGATTTAACACTGGTAAATTTGCTGCATGTGCCCTATTATAACTGTCATTTAGAAAATGTGAGTTTTAATTGACGTTAATGTGAATTTCTGGCAACCCAGCGTGAGCAATCAGCCTTAAAGTCCTAAATCAATCTTCAACCCTAAACCTAACCCTAAACTAACCATAATCATTAACCTAACCTGATATTACTGATACACTTAACCCTTCACCCTTACTCTAACCATAATTTAAAATTATATATAAATAATATATATATATCCCTTCATATATATAATTCATGAGTGGATGACATACACAAGCCATACATGGAAATCAAAGCACAGGAGAAAGAAAGACACAAAAATGAATAAAGGGACAAAGCAGAGGAAAGAAGAAACAATTCTATGACACTCAAAGTCTAAACCAAAGTAAAATTGTACCACAACTTCACATTTTAACTGAAAATCGAACTGTAAACTCTGAAACATTATTGTGTGTGTTGTGTGTGTGTGTGTTGTGTGTGTGTGTGTAATGATACCACTATCAAAAAATGGTGCTGCCTTTTTTTTTTTTTTTAACTAAAATATGATCATTTTTGGAGATATTATTTGATGTAAACAGTGGAACATACCCTTGGTTGGGTGCCCTTCAGCCTTGGAACAGCCTTGGAAAAACATTATTTTCATTACTACTTTTGATACTCTCTGTTATAATAGAAATAAATGCTACTAGACTGCATCTTTCATAATAATTTCTGTTTATCTGTGTGCTGCGATCTTTAATATCTCCGTTCAACCCCCACCCCACCCCCTGCCGCAAAGCTAAACTGTATTGAACCACTTGCACACAGATCTATCCCATAATTTTAATTGCTGAATTGGGAGCTGTTAGCAGTACAGACCTGGCTACAATTAAACCAAAAACGTAAGGCATGAGTGAGTGAGTGAGAGAGAGGCCTTTTTTTTTTTCAGAAAACATCATAGCTTGAAATGTCCCCAAAAGTAAGCACAAGAATTTCATTCAGTGCAGCAGTCATTTTTCAGTGTAACAGAGGGTTTTGTTTTTGTCATTCCCCAATGAAGTTAGCTTCAGCCCAGCAACTCATAAAATGCACAGTGTAAGTTCCAGAAGCACCCACAGTCCCTGAGGAAGGAAGAGCAAACATTTCTTTCTTTGTGGATGCAGCAGGACATACAGGACAAAGTGATATCAGCTAAGTAAGTGGTTACTGTGTTTCGACTCCCAAGAGACAATTTATTGTACAGTTTAATTAAAATGGTATTAAGGATATTTAAATAAATTATCACGTAACTTAGATGTTATAGTGTAATACCAGGATTTATAGTGTGTTAGTTTCACTGGGGTTTGTGGTAGTCTGATAAAAATGAGTGGCTTTAACAGTGTAGTATTTGTATACCTTTTTCTTCTCCTTTCCTCTTCGTAACCTCATTACCTGACTTGCAAAGAAATTAGCTAGATAAGCTGCTGGGGTTTGGCTAAGGAAGTCCTATAATTACATTAATTTGTAATTGACTCGTTTGGTGGTTATTGAGTTAGCGCCACTTATCAGAGAATAACTTTTCTGTTTTTTTTTATTTTTTTTTTTTATTTTATTTTTTTTTTTTTTGCCAAAGCTCTGAGTATTTACAGAAGACCCTATTTGAAGCCAAGCATGTTCAGCGGGGGCTGAAAGCTCTCGTTAATTGAACGAATGAAGTGAGACATTAAAAATGAATGGCCCCAGGCTAACATATGTTCCGGCGCGGAGCTGAAACAATACAAATATCCCCCAGACGTCATCGCCGGCTTTGAAGATCTGACTCAAAGCTACGATGGAAATCACAGGGGCCTGCACCGGGGAGATAAGAGGAAAAGGGGCATGAAGGAATTTCACACGCTCACGTGTCAAAAGGAGCAATAAACTATGTGTGTGTGTGTGTGTGTGTGTGTGTCCCAAAATTTTCCCTGGCCATGTTATCAGAAATCGTTTGTAGCTCCACTTTGCTGATGAACAGTCTGTCTAGGTGTTTCCAATAAAATGGACAGTCAGTGCCTGTAAACTATATGGCCGACTCATTACAGACATTAGTGAGGTACTGATGTAGGATAATTACTTCTGGCACTCCAGATCATCCCAGTGCTGGAGGAAAGGGCTACATCACTCCAGAGGATGCAATTCCACTCCTCCACCATCCAGTGCTGGGGGATTTATACCCCAGAGGTGTCTACAAATATTTGGAAGTGTAAAAATGTAGCCAGTTTCTGGAGGTAGAAGGGTATGTTTCTAATAAAGTGGCCAGTGAGTGATAGTAGAAGGGAGGTGTTTCAAATAAACTGGCCAGTGTGTAGAAATAGAGGGGTGAAGTGTTCTAATAAAGTGGCCAGTGTGTAGAAGTAGGGGTGGGGGGTGTTTCTAATAAAGTGGCCAGTGTGTAGAAGTAGGGGTGGGGGTGTTTCTAATAAATTTTCCAGTGTGTAGAAGTAGAAGGGGGGGGGGTGTTTCTATTAAAGTGGCCAGTGTGTAGAAGTAGAAAGTGGGTGTTTCTAGTAAAGTGGCCAGTGGGTAGAAGTAGGAGAGGGGGGTGTTTCTATTAAAGTGGCCAGTGTGTAGAAGTAGAAGGGGGCTGCTTCCAATAAAGTGGTTAATATGTGTAAGTAGAAAAGAGGGGTGGTGGGGAGGGGGGGAGGGTTATGATAAAGTGGCCAGTGCATGGAAGTAAGGGTGTGTGTGTTGGGGGGGGGGGGGGTGTTTCTGATAAAGGGGTTAGTTCTTATTATGGACAGTCACGCATCTTTACTCACTTTAACAGATCACCAGAACATAAGCCCCAATTCTGCCGGCTTTATTTTCCACTCGCTTCAGTTCATCACCTAATTATCATGCTTCCTCACACCTGACTCTACTCAGAAGGTAATTTAAATCTTCCTGAGCTTAGTAGGATGTTTTCGAGCTTGGAAACCTCTAAAGTGTGCAGACTAATGCCAGTGTGCCTACAACTCTTTAAGTCTAACTGTATCTGGACTATCTTCTATTTAAGTTGAGTTTAACCGTTGTGGGCACCAATAGAGATTGTGCCATTTATGTAGCGCTAGGTGAGCCTAAGGTCACCATGCTCAATGTCAATAGTCAGAGGAGTGTAAGTGTGATATGGAAAGTGAGACCATCCAATACCACTGGGGTCATCCAGCATCCGTACCTGACCTGCCATCATATCCTCACAACAATGTTTTTAGTGTAAAGCCTCCCCAGAAAAGCTAAGGCTCATCCAGCAGAACTCAACCCTCAGAAACTCCAGTGACATTTTTGTTGCTGGTTGTTGTTTATTGTCTTGATTTGAAAGAGGGTTATGAAGCGAGAATTTGGGCTCAGATCCCATCGCTTTAATTTCCAGATCATTAATTCTCCTCTTTCTCTCTATGTGGGGCTTTTCCACTGTTCTTCCTCAGCCTTCAGATGTTGTTAGATGCAGCGTTAGATGTGGAATAGAAACGCGTTATTGATCGTGTGGCTGGAAAAGCAGAGGTTCTCTCTCGGTTCTAATTGGCCGTGGGGGTAGAGGGGCTCCCCTGGCACTTTTAAAGCCTTTTAACGTATCTTTGATGCATTTTTAGATGTTTCTTTTGTTCTGGGGGAGCGCACTGTTGTGATGAATAACCGACATGAGCCCTGAGCCCCTGAGGTAACACACTGCCATGTCCGTAAACAAACACAAACCATGTGTATTCGTGCCTTTCTGGGGTCTTTTTGGTGTATTTTAAAACACATGTATATTAGTAATCTCTCTAGGAAATACCACACTGTGTATTTCTAGGGTCTTTAACACTTTGGGGTGATTTCACAGACAGTGATTAAGCCTGGACTACACAGGATTATGAAATGTGATCTTCCATTTAAAGGAGGATAGTCCAGAACTAGGCTTAATCTTTGTCTGGGAAACAACTCCTTTGTGTGTAAGTATTTTTCTAGAGACTATCACATTTTTTTAATTTGCCTTTGTGGGTAAATTTGCATTTTATATAGTGTCTTTCAGGGGGAACTTCCACCTGTGTGATAGTGCCTTTCTGGGTGTCTTTCAAATAGTATGTTAAGTACATATTAACCACAGCCAGTGACATCCCTTCAAAATAAATGAAGGTGCAAATGACAAAATAATGCGTGGAAATTACTTAATAAGTAGTAGGAACTGTGTAAAATAGACATGGGGTTGACAAATTAAGGTTTGGAAATGACTTAAAATGCCATTGAGATCATTTCATATGGCATGTGAACGACTAAATGTGTGGACAAGATACACAAAATTATTTACTATCCTGTACCTATGCTTTACTAACTTATTCCACACCTTCATTTTTAAGGGATGTCACCAGTAAGGGTCCAAAATTGAAAGCTTAACAGTTTCCATATAGTTTACCTTTAAGGATAATTATAAATAAAAAGGATAATAAATATCAACAATTTACAAAAACTGAAGAGAACAGATATGAGGAAAGATGAGTGATTTTGTTGTGTATTAAAGCTCCTTCCTCACTGCCTGCTAGAAGCTCAACAATGGAATCATATTTAGAGTGATTTGGTTTCACCCACTAGGTTTCTCTCAAACACTCAGTGCTTCTGTTAGGTGAGCTTTACACACTTTCAGGAGAACACTAAGTGCTCATTCTGTTCCATCAGCTCAGCACACTTGCAGGAGAACCATAAGTGCTAATTGTTTTCCACCAACTCAACACACTTGCAGGAGAACAAGTACTGCTGACTCTGTTCCATCAGCTTAAAAACACTTGGAGGAAAACACTAACTGGAGTCCTTGAATTTGCTTCTATCCCTTTAGCACCCAAGATATGAGGCTAGTGATTAAAAAGTAATAAAGGCTAATGTAAACTCATCATCATTCCTACAAATGCCTGAGAAGTTAAAAGCCTCTTTTTGTTCCTTTAGATGTAATGAGGACTCTTTCCAGGGTTTAGAGGAAATGAAGGTCCCCACAATCAAAACATCTTAATTTTCTTCTTATATTATCCTGAAGTGTATTCATTCCCCACAGAGAGATAAATACAAACAGACAGGGAGAGGGGTAAATGAATCACTGCGGATGCTAACTGTGTCACTGTTTTAGAGTAAATCCATCCGTAAGTAGAGAAGGAATATGTGGGTGGATGGATTACTTTAGATTTAGATTATCCATCTTTTTCTCCCTGGATGCTGACTTTAGCCTTCATGCTCCACCTCACTTCAGATAAATAGATACGAGAGAGAAAGAGAGAGAGAGAGAGAGAGAGAGAGAGAGAGAGAGAGAGAGAGAGAGAGAGAGAGATGTGTTCAAGTGTTCAAACCAGACTTGATTCCAAAGGACTCATTACTCGAACCAGACTCAAGAATGATTCATGACTAAAACCAGACACAATTCCCAGTGACTCATGAGTTAGAGTCAATGACTCATGACTCAAACCAGACTCATTTCCTTGTGACTTGTGACTTGACTTGACTTCCAATGAATCATGATTTGAACCAGAAATATTCAGTGTCTCATGAAAAAAGTATAAATTCCTTGTGACTCATGAGCTGAACCAGTGTTGATTTTCTGTGATTCATGACTCAAACCAGACCTGATTGTATGTGACTAATGACTCAAACCAGATTTGATTTCCAGTGACTCATACTTAAACCAGAAGTTTCTCTGTGACTCGTGCCCTCAAACCAGACATGATTCTTATTGACTCATGAATCAAACCAGACTTAATTCTATGTGAGTAATGTTTCAAAACAAACATGATTCTCGGTGACCCATGAATCAATCTAGACTTGATTCACAGTGACTCATAACTTGAACCAGTTTCCAGTGACTCATGACTTAACTCACACTATACTTTTCTTAGATTCAGACCCCAGTGACTCATGTCTCGACTCTGACTCACTTGACTCATGAACAAGCACCTCTAGTTTAAACTGAACAGCAGTGGAATGTCACACAGACAAATGTAAAATAAACATAAACATTTAAAAGCCAAAAGACAAATCCATTGTGAAAAAAGTGAGCTCCATTCATCCTAGAGAGGTGGAAGTATAAAGAAATTCTCTCCTTCACACTGCGGCAGCCCTGACACTTGGTGATATATTAAAGAAAAAGAAAGGAAAAAGAAAGGAGGATGAGGGAGAAGTGCGGGGCTCTGAGTGGAGCTCAATGGTCTATAGAAGTGTCCAATTAGAGCGGCGGAGCGAGGGATGCTGGGAAATCCAGCAGTAAACAGCAGAGCGTGTGATGGATGAGGATGAGGGTCGCTCTTCATCATTCAAACACACACACACACACAGAAAGAGAGAGAGAGAGAGAGAGAGAGAGAAATGGAGATCAACAAATCATAAAGGGAACGAGTGAGAAACAATGAGTAACAGAGAGAAAGAGAGAGAGAAAGAGAGAGAGAGAGAGAGAGAGAGAGAGAGAGATTATTATCAGATTCAAACATGCTTTATTGGCATGACATGTTAAAGGCCTATGCTGCCAAAGATGTATAAGTTGATGTAAGTTTTCATGCAAATAGCAAGCAACAGAAGTTGACAGAGGATAAAATAAATTATTGAAGTAAACAACATGGCAAAGATGAAAGGCTGGACGAACCTGAGCCCTGGCCCATATACAGGACAGAGAGCTGGTGCTGTCTGTTGGTCTCTGATCCTGTAGCTGTTCTGTATAAACTTTGCCATTAAATCTATGGTTTCTGATCTTTCTTCCAGCAGCATTTTCATTTGCTTACCCTCAGGCAGAGTGGGAAAGCTGGGGATTTTGTTGATAATTTTGGGCAGAAATGCCAGTTTATGTTCACTCTTTCTGTCCTTTGTTAGGGTTTACCCTTATCTGGGATTCCGCTGTGAAACGGGATTAGTGCCAGATCTTTGACGATGATCAATCACAGATTACAGGAACGGGAGATAGTGGTAAAGGTGTTTTGTAATATGTTCATGAACATGAGACATTGCATTAGAAGCAAGCATTTATTTATCATCCTTGATAGCAAGGAGACGGCAGACCACTCTTGGCCCACTGAGGACAAAGTTGGAGGTCCACTAGTGTTTTGCACAGTGTTTTCTGGGCAGACCACTGGTGATTAATTAGAATTTTTAGACAAAATGCCACATTTGAGCACTTTTCCATTCACAGTCTAATTTACATGTTTTTCCTCCATTAGGTGTTTTTTGTTATTCTTTATAAATAAGATTAGTAAATAATTTCAATCCAGCACAGTGTCAACATTTTTATCATAATCATTTTATATCAGGCTTATACTCATTATTATATCTCTCATAGTAGTTGGTAATATTTGTATTAATTTGTTTTCCAGAATAAAAGTTTTTGAGGAGATTAAAAATTAGTTGGATCCTGTACAGGACAGTAATCTGAGTGGTCCGATGGTGGACCAGCAGTGGTCTACAGTCAGTGGTGTGCCAGCATTTTTATGGCAGTGGACCGATATATGCTCGCTGTCTGGGATGTGATGGTTTTATGATGAAATGTAATAATTTTTTTGTCAATTTTTTTAATAACTTGATCATTTGACTCAAATCAGACTAGAACCCCAGTGACTCAAAACTCAGCTCAGACTCAGCTCTCAGTGACAAATGACTCAAACCAGATATGATTCCCACTGATTCATGACTTAAATTCAATTCTTAGTGACTGCTGACTCAACTTTTTTTTTGTGACTCAACTCAGAATCAATCATCACTTGACTCACACCTGATTCCCAGTGACTTGACATTTGACCCAGGCTACATTCCTAATGACTTGTGATTCAACTGATGACCTGATGACCTGACTCAGAATGAAATCTGAGTTATTTGTGACTCGGACTTGATTCCTATTGGCCCATGGCTCGAAACTGGCTCGATTCCCTGTGACACAAGAATCAACTCAGACTTGATTCCTGCTGACACAAGACTTAGCCCAAACTCAGTCCCTAATGACTCATGAGTTGACTCACATTTGATTCCCAGTGTTTTATGACTTGACTCAAATCACGGTGACTTCTGACTCACCTTGAACTGGATTCCCAAAAACTCATGACTCAACACAGCCTCAACTCCCAATGACTCATGATGCGGCTCAGACTTGATGCAGAGTGACTCTTGACTTCATTCAGAGTGAAATCCTAGTCACACAGGGACTCAACATGATATAAATTGACTCCACCTTGAATCCCAGTGACTCTTGACTCTGATTTGATTTGTAGTGATTTGTGAACTGAATCAGAATTTATTCCCAGTGACTCATGACTTGACACAGACTCAAATCCTAGTGATTTGTGAATTTATTTGAACTATTTTCCAGTGACTCATGATTTGGCTCAGATTCAAATTGCATTTAATCCTGACTTGATTCACACTCAAATACTAATGACTCATATTTTAATCCCAGTGACCTGTGACTTGACTAGGACTCTAATTGGGGATTTTTATATACTATCACTCAGTCCCTACATGGGGACTGTGTGTAAATCCATATTGTCAATAAGTCCTGACACTTTCTACATCCAATGCCTTTGACACTGGTGGTGCGTCTCTGAGATTAATGAGCAGAACCCTGAGATATGAATGGTGGCTCGAATATAAACTAATGCACAGAGATGTGAAAGTGAGCGAATGAGTGAATATGCCATGGCAGTAATGACCACCTTTGATTTGCCTTTTTGTGACAAATGGCCGAGTCCTTTGACAGAAAAGAGCACAGATTAAAGCTTCTTGTTTTTTTTTTTTTTTGTTTTTTTTTTAATATAAGCCCCTTGACCAAAAAAAAGCCATTAAGGTGATGGGCTTCTCTTTCAGCATGAAATATAGAGACACTCCAAATGACATCATCAAAGGTTGAAAAATCAATAATGTAGAGAAGTGGGAAACAGAATACTATGATATGCCTGTTGTTTTCAAAAGGGGTACTAATGAAGGGGTCTTCACTCAATTATACATGTTTGTGTATTAGTAATTATAATGGAGGAACCATTGGTTTACATACATTGTAGACACAAACATTTGTTGACACCCCTTAATAATTCAGCGACTGTGTCCCCTTGGAATTAGTTTGAAGTTTCTATCTGCCTTCTGAGCAGTTTTTAGATATAGTGCTTCAAAGATTTCAAATTACAAAACTGATATATGGAAAAAGTCTCTTTCATCTTTTAACAGGAAAAAATATTTTTAAGGAACACAAACAGATCACTCAATTTCTTTTTAAACATAAATTAGTGTTGTACCAAACTGTCAAACTGTTTCATCTCCAGGACTTATATTTAATAATTTTATTTGACATAGTTCTATAATGAACTCTTACAAATGTTCACTTCTTCTGGAGAAAGAAAATGTAATGTAGATTTAGGGAACACAACTGGACTTTAAAACTACTGTTGTACCTTTAAAGGTACATTTACACTGTTTGTAATTTAGTGACAATAATGTACCAGTAGAGTACTCTCTCAGAAAAAAAAAGTCACTATGATGGTGCATTTTGCTCTCACTGTGGTGGTACAATGATGTAAAAAGTTGAAATATTAATAAAATGATAACACACGCAGACACAGACACACACACACACACACACACACACACATACACACACATATAAATATATAAAATGCAAGAACATAACATAACATTTGGAGTTGCAATTGCAATTTTATCAATGAAATTTAATTGTTTTTATCCCCAAATGTTTATATATTTACACATACAATTATATGAACTTAAAATAATTACTACAAATTAATTAATAATTAAACAATTTTCACAATGCCACGGTTGGAGGGAAGGACGATGGAGGCAGACGTACACGCAAGGAAATCTTTATTCCAAAAACAAAAACAAAACCAACAGTGAAAACAAACATGGAGGTGAAAACACAGACTAAAATAAACTGAACAAACTAGGACAGGAACAGAACAGAACTGTAAACTGGAGAGACACAAAGGCAGAAACAGACAGAGACATCTACACACAAGACCAGACAAGGGACTGCTGAAACAAAGGGACTATATATATACACAGAACAAACGAGGAACAACTGAGGGGCAAGACCACAGAGGAGACACAGGTGGAGACACTGATGAGAGGGTGGAGCTAAGGCAGAGACAAGGGAGCAAATCAAACAAAGAGCTGTGTGGAGAAAGGAAAAAACAAAACAGGAAAGCATGAGACAGGGCAAGGGCGTGACACACAAGCCATTGTTCATTTCACTCACAGTATACAATGAAAACTTCTCTGCATTCTTCATATTCTCTGCTACCTAATAAGCTCACATACAGAACAGACTATGGAGATAGAACTTTTCTTTCTCTAAAGAGTCCAAAAATGCATAGAGCATAAACACACATCACATAATGGTAGTGAGTTATTGAACATAAAATGCATTAGAAGCATTAGCTAATAGAATATGATAATCTGGAGGAGTCAAAGTCATTATGCCCAATAGCAATAGCCCCCCACAGGGGTATCCAACCCCAAGCTTTTGGCTGTAAAGCAGTGAAACTGTCTTCTGAAGAGGTCAAGCTCCATCCAATACTTTTGGGATGAGTTGGAATGCCAACACAAGTATGTAAAATCACTCATTTTTATGTGGCTGCCATCAATTTCTCACAGCAATGTGTTAACATGTAGGAAAAGTCTTCCCAGAATAGTAGAGGCACTTTGTACAGGGAGAGAGAGCAAACTCTGCATTAATTCCCTTCATTTCAGAATAAATTCTGGACGAGCAGATGCTCACCAACTTTGAACTAACCATGCCCTTGTGAAATCCTGTTCACTGAGCAGTAGAAGAGTAATTCATACTGGATTCAAAGCAAAGAGAGCCACTAGAGCATGTAAGCCTGTGTATCGAGGCTGAAGCAGAAGTCTGAACCACTCCTATCAGAAGAAAGCTAGCCTCATAGCCTTGTTGCCTCGTAGATGGGACAAGGCCCTTATCAGTGTAAGAAGTGTGTTGGAGTGTGTGGATCAGGGACGAAAAGCCATGGCATGTGCAGCTCCAGATAAAAGCCTCCGTCCTCTTCGGTATGGCACATGGATTATATATCCACCCTCCTCTTCCTCCGCACAGTCACATTCAGTCAGTACTTGAACTTATGACACTATTATGACATTCACAACACAGTGAAGTGGATTCACAGCAAGCATTGACTCATTTGAAAAGTTGGAAAAGTGTCGTCACATTTTCAAAGACACTCTTTTCATCAGGTTGCACTTAATAAACTTAATGTATAATTATTCACAAGTACTTGGTACAGCCTGGTCTCAACGCAAATTCAAGAATGTTTTATTACTAAAAAAAACATTGGCCAGCTTAATACAACATGTACGATATACAGTGTGTTCTTCATGGATGCACATGTGAATTTCTGACACTCATATTTTCAAAGGTTTCTTTGGCATGGACATTTCAGCCCTCATTAGAATGCCACTGCTTGTCCTGCCCAGCAAACAAGATCACAAACAGCTGTACTCCAGTCATATCTCTCCATCTTGCTTGTTTTCATGCTGCCCCTGATCATCTCCTGAAGTTTATTCAAAAAGGTTTTGTTGATGAAAGCACAACTCATTTCACATTTCTTCCGGTTGAAATTTAAGGACAGACTGATCTATTTCATATAAACAGAAAAGGGGAGGCAGATCAGGCAATGTACATACTCTGCATGTTTAATTTTTGCTAAACAAGGAAAAAAAAAGAAATGTGTAGTATTTTAAATAGTATTCTATGAATAATGGAATAATGTAATGTTGAAATAAAAAGAAAAAAAGAATAAGAAGTTTTTAAGGCCCCTGTCAGGCACAGGCCTTTAGAGCAGAGGTGGAAAGAGTGCTAAAATATTCTACTCAAGTAAAAGTACTCTTTCTTTGATTAAATTATACTCAAGTACATGGAAAATTACTTGTCAAAAAATGTACTCAAGTAAAAGTAAAAAGTAGTGCATTTGAAATTTACTCCGAGTAATTAATTAATGGAATAAGTTTAAAAATTAAATAAACTGCTCATTGAAAGGCCTGAAGAAATGAATGTGACTATTAAAATAGTCATGAGGTTATGTCTATTTAACATCATATTCCTATTAAAAGGATATTTCTGTTGTTTTGAAGTGGGTATGTATGAAGTACTTATGCTTAATCTGTGTGTTATCCACAGTAGACAGCGTTCAGCTTCCTTCCAGTTTACAGTCTCCTTCCAGTCTGCTCCTGTGAACTGGACAACTGCTGAGCGCTGTCTACTATCGGTAATATATCTACTTATCATATTTACTTCATACATACCCACTTCAAAACAGCAGAACGTTTAAAACCCCTTTACCAGCAGGCTTCTAGCAAGATATTATATAGCTGCCCGGTGCTTTTAAATACAGAGCTTTAAAGACTACTGAAAATACTTTAAAAAGTACAAGTACACAAAAAAAAAAAATACTCAATTACAGTACCGCGAGTAAATAACTAATTACCTTCCACGTCTGCTAGAGTCATTCTAATTCCTATCCACCCCCGTAGAGCCACTTGCCCAAGACTATACTTAGGCTTCAAGAGGTTAAAAACAGGATCTCTCCTGAAAACCTTTCTAATAAAACGTCTCATTTTTTGTAATTCTTCTTCTTCTGTAACCTGTACTGCAAGGACTTAGTGAAATGCTGCCTCCACTGGATGGGAAATGTTACACATATCTGAGACACTTCTTTCATTCATAGTTTTCACCTACATCTGTTATGATGTCCTGGAATGTCTTGAAAGTGGCCCCACTACACTAAACTGACCTTTTAGCACATCTTTAAACACATTGTTGGCACTTAGCTTGTGTCCAAAATATCACTATGTGTATTTATTTATTTATTATTTTGTCGCCCCTGGCAGAAGCCATTGTTTTGAACGCTGTACTTTGAGGTTTTGATGGTGGCCTCAAAATTAATTCTCCACTCAGAGTTCCACTCAGACGGGAATAGACGTGAAGTAGCTAAAGAAGTAATTAATGTGGTGTTACAGCTTCGGGGGGCCTTTCAGAGTCCATTTGTCACAATTAAAAACAGGCGAAAAACATAAAGTGCCTAATGAGCAGGTCCTGTAGGCGAGTGGTCGATACCCTCAGCCCATAACCACACAACTCACAACACAATCGTTTATAGAGGTGCTTTGCATAAACTGGTGCTTTTTTAACAGCGTAATCAGAGACGGGTCATTAGCTGGACGCTGCAGAGTGACAGTAATGACGTTTTGATTATTGGACCTGCTGTATACCTGGATCCTTCTGCCACAAACTCATTTACAACCTTAATGATTCAGCTCTTCAGCAGCTCAGCAAAGTTTCCCTCCCCTTGCCAAAAAGATCAAATTCCTCTGCTTTTTACCCTCTGGGTTTTATTGTTTTTCTTGTTTCAGCAAAGTACCTCACAAGGGAGGTCAATGACTCAATGTAGATGGCAGTTATTTATTTCCAAAATATATCAAACTTGACAAACCTCAGAGGTAAACTTCACTTACTTAATCCCTTAACATCCAAATCTACAGCTACAAAACAGTAATAAAACATATTGAGAAAATGGAAACTAAAACAGCCGTGTCTAGCCCCTTTGTGCACATGCATTTTTCAGCTCATTTTACTATAGAAACTATGGATACTGGAAGCCTATGCTAGCATTTCTCCTGCGATGTTGCTATCAGTGTGTGAAGAGTGGGAGATGAGGGTTGAATTGACAATCCAACACAATGGGCAGCACTTTGAACACATTTTATAAGTGGTCAGAAACTTGTAAATAACTCACGAAAGAATACAGTTACGTTAAAAGCACACCATTGTTTTTCTTGTGAAATGCCCAATGTTTGATGTGTCACATGATCCTCTTCCCATTGAAAAAACAAAAGTTGGATCCAAAATGGCAGACTTCAAAATGGCCGCCATGGTCACCACCCATCTTGAAAAGTTTTCCCCCTCCCATATACTAATCTGCCACAAACAGGAAGTTAATATCAACAACAATTCCCATTTTATTAAGGTGTATCCATATAAATGGCCCACCCTGTAGAGCAGTTTGTATTACTGGACTTTACAAATAGTAGAATGATCTTTAAATGTCTTAAACTAATGTACAGGGTGAGTCAAAAGTCACAGAACACCCTTATATTTCTTTGATATGCTACATGACCACCTTCACACTGGAAAAAACTTGCCCTTGTTTCAGTATCACATTCTGGAACATAGCCTAAAAGATAGGTCCCCTCACACATTAATTCCTGGTGTATTCAGATGAAAGTCATGTTGATTCACACTGTAAACACATGGGCCAAGGCATTCATTCACATTCAGGCTTTTGTTTCCATCATTAAAATTCCAATTCCAGACCTTTTAAAACAGACAAGTTGCCAAAAAAAGCACTTAATACTCTAGAAAGTTTGTTATCCCCAGCAATCAATAATACAATTTCTTTACATTTGTGACTCATTTGGGGACTTGAAAGACAGCTTGCAAAATTTTAAGCAGATCCAGTCTTAATTATTACATAATTAAGTATTATGGATTTATACAGAATATTGTGAAAGTAGGCAATATGTGCCCACAGCTGTGTGTCACAAAACATAAAGGTTTTACTTAGTTGTTTGGTGATAAAATAATTAAATTTAAGTGAATTCAATAATATATTGGATGGCATTCCATTATGGAGAGGAATTAGGGCCAAATTAAAAAGCAATCACTGCAATTGGACAATGTGAAGTGCAATCCACACACGTCATTTCTTTTCCAAACTCACTTGAAGAATACATGTCAAAATTAAAAGCAAAACCGCTATTACATTGTTTTAACGTTGCTTGACCTCTTCACTGAAAAACAATACATGAGGTTTACATTTAAAAAATGACATTCTGAATTCGCACCGTGACCCTGAAATGGAAAAGCGGAAAAGATGATGATGAATTCGTGTCAGAATTGAATACATTCACCTCAAATTGTAATCAGCTCACTTGTATTGTATTCCACTGTGTGGCGCTGTGAACGTGCCAAAGCAAAATATAAAGCAGGGATTGCATTTCATTGGTCCTCAGTTACACTGAATCTAAAAAGGAACGCCCACAGCGCTGCATTCACGATGACTTTTTTTACGTAAAAACATCCCATCGCCTGGAGCTAGGAACTCCAGAACAGTGCATTACCATTCCGCAGGAACTAAAGATATGTTTACTGTGGCTTGGTGAGCAAGGGATTTCGGAGCTTTACCGATCTTTTAGGAGCTTTTCACCGGTTCTGCGCCTCTCCTGAGATTGTAGGTGACAGAATCTGAAGTGTTCTTACATGTTTATTATGGTTTACAAATCAGAGTTTTAAATGGCGTCATGCTTCAGGTGTAAACAATCAGTACCTAGCAGGCTGTGCTATATTTTTTGTTTGTTTTTCTGGAGAAGGGTTGAGTGTAGGCAAGACTGTGTGATAGAAACATTTTTAATTACTAATTACTAATTATTTCATTACTAATTAATTTTGGGGCGCCACGGTGGCGCAGCGGTTAGTTTTGCAGTCACACAGCTCAAGGGACCTGGAGGTTGTGGGTTTGAATCGCGGGTGACTGTCTGTGAGGAGTCTGGTGTGTTCGCCAAGTGTCCGCGTTGTTAGGTTTCCTCCCACTGTCCAAAAACACACGTTGGTAGGTGGACTGGTGACTCAAGAAATGTCCATAGGTGTGAGTGAATGTGTGAGTGTGTGTGTTGCCCTGTGAAGGCCACCTTGCGCCCAATGATTCCAGGTAGGCTCTGGACCCACCGTGACCCTGAACTGAATAAGCAGTTACAGATAATAAATGAATGAATGAGTAACACTAATGGTCCCGCTGGCAGATCTTAGAGAGCACAAAGAATGCTATGGTCTACTCCAGTGGTTCTCAATTTTTTACCAGGGGCATAAGGCAAAATCTTGCTTGAATTTTTGTATGTTTTCATTGCTTTTTAGTTACTTGAAATTTGCACATGGAGGTCAATTGAAGAGGTCAATGAAATATCAGTTATGTGCTTTAATATGCTACAGGTGAAAACAGCGTGGCACATGGGGCAGGTGCTCACAGGCAAATTCAAAATTGCTCACGTCTGTCTATAGCTTGTCTCTAACTGAAACTGGGCTTTCTTTACACAGATCTCTCAAAAACGGGGGATCATGTTCCCTCCCTGGAAAAAAAGCAGAGGAACGCTGTCACGCGGTTCCCTTACAGACATAATCCACTACGGTGTACGTGTAGCACATTGTATTTTTCTACAACACAAATGAATTTCTTTGGGGCATAATTCTGAAAATTGTGACATTTACACAAAAATGTTAGATTTTCAGTTATAAAAATTTCCTTTATTGATAGTAAATATGTCAAGGTCATTTGTCATACCACCTCTTGCTGCTTCACGTACTACAATTTGAGAAATACTGGTCTACTAAATAAAAGCAGCACATGGAATATCTATGATTGTGGAAAATGTACTAATTGTCTCTGGTTTGTTTACTTTCAGAAGCTCCCTATCTTTTAAGGTGGTATGTTTGAGGAATAAAAGAAAAATGTTATTTGTATACGTGGCTGAGTTTTAACTTGTCTGTAAGTTTTTATTCACTGTTTTTATTACCAAAGCAACACATTTGTAATTTGAATTGTTTAGTTTTGTTGCACCTTCTGTAATGCTGTTAGCTGTCTCCCAAATTTGGAGAAATTTTTACCTTAAGTGATCAGAAACAGCAAAAATAAGTCAATAGTACCCACCTATGGAGCAGGAATGGAGCAATATCGTCATATTGGTTTATACTTTTCAACATTTGAAGGTCTATTTATTGTTTAAAATCCTCCAGATGCTCAAGATGAATACAAGAGTGTTTTTTAACTCATAGACACTAGGACATGCAAACAGGCTGGAAAGCTAGCAAATGGTGAGGAAACATCTTGTGAAGTTTATAAAACGGGTTTTTCAATACAATCATGAACATCGTCTTTAAAGCCTTGCCTCCCAGTAGAGTTAACTAACGAGAGAGGAACTAATAACTATGAATAAGCGCTGAGCTACATGAACAGAGGCTGACCTAAGACCACAGAACTCCTCTGACTCAATGTGGCTCAGTACCTGTCAGTGGTGTCCTCACGTGAAACACCCTGTGAAGGACGGGCTAACAGGTATAAATGTCTGATGACAACTGAGCAGAAAGAGGGCAAAAAACAAAGACTTGTGTTGTTTGAAATTTAGCTTAAAGGTTGATAAAGTGACTGTAAATAAAAGTCCAAAATGTCAAATGATTCCAGCCTCCAGCTTCCTCTTCACAGGGTGGCATGGTCATTTTTCTGTATATACTCTGACAAATTCAACTTTACAACATTACAATCTATGATTTTAGCTAAATGTTTACCATTCAACTTTGTATAAGTTGTGACATAAATTTTTTAACAATTATTTATTTAATTGTAAATCCATTATTTATAATTACTGGATTAAGAACACCTACCTTGTATCGACACTCACTGTCCAATTTATCAGCTCTACTGACTATACAGTAGCACATGTTCTACAATATATATACAGAAGTTGTTCTACATTTACAGACTATAGTCCACCTGTTTCTCCGCATACATTCTTATCCCCATTTCACCCTGTTCTTCAATGGTCAGGACCCCCATACCCTCAGGTATGATTTGGATGGTGGATCATTGTCAGCGCTGCAGTGACACTGAGATGCTTAGACACACCTACGTCATTGGTCCACCTTGTAGACGTGAAGTCAAAGTAGCTCATCATCTGCTGCATGTTTTTTGTCGCTCGTTTCTAGTCCTTAATCAGGGGACACAGGACGCTGCCCACAGAACACTCTTGGTGACACAGAGGGTATTAAAAACTCTGGCAGCACAGCTGTTTCTGATCCACTTGTACCAGTGTAATACCACCACTACTTTAGTGTCACTGCAGCGCTCTGTGCATCTACTATGTGATGGTTCTGTGGAGGTCCTGACCACTGAAGAACAGGGTGAAATAGGGATAGGAAAGGATGCAGAGTAACAAATAGACTACAGTCTGTTACTGTAGATATAGAGAGTGCTCCTGTATGGTAAGTGGAGCTGATAAAATAGGAATGTTCCTAATCCACTGATCGGTCTGTGTAGTTGTCGTAAAACCTTAGTTCACATCACCAGCATTTTTTGACCTGGCATTTCCACACAATGCATGTTGTTCCTTGCTACCTCCTGGGATTGGGCAGCCAAACAAAATTTGGGTGGTCTCTCAGTTTTGTGCACCTTCATTTCTGTATTTGATGTCCCTACCAATCCACAAACTGTGAAACAAGACCGCCCAGACAGTGTTTTTGTGGGCAGAAAGTCAGAAAACATGGAATAAAATTAGTTGTTCTGATATTCTGTGTGTTACATACAGTGCAGAGACTTTAGAATTTTCCCACCTCCTAGTCTGAGAATCTCCACTCACAGCCCTGCACAGCATTTAAGTGGGAGTGCAAAGAGGAGGTTAAACAAAGCAAATAAGCACAATGAGGATGGGGATACAGGAAGAGGGGTTATGGTGATAATGAGAATGGATCAACACCAGAGCTTTTCACTGCTGTGTTAATGTGTTAAACTGAACTCTGGCTCCTTCTCATTTAAAAGAAACTGCCATTTTGAGCTGGTCTGTTTAAAAGAGGGGTGGGGCGGTGTTGTGGTGTTTGTTCCTAGTGATATTTTGAACAATGCATGTCACAGATATTTAATTAAGACCCCGGAGAACTGTAGTCACCTGTGTACCTGTGGAAATGGGTGTAAAATGTCCCCTTTAAATCAATAGGAATGTTCAGCTATAGGGAATATAGAATGCAGTGCTCCTGTTCTATTCTGAGTGCATATTGACCTATTGATTTACATGTACAGCGTTATTTATTGTATGAAAGACTTTATTTGTTCTTGTCCTATTTAGACATGGTGAACTAAAGTTAAAAAACCTTCAAACCTGTTTACTTTGTAGCGCAGGACACAAACAGCAGGCTACCCTTGGAGTGACTTTTTATTGACTCCTGTTTTTAAAGTGTATGGATGGTGGGAACGACTGAACGATTTAGAGAGAGAGAGAGAGAGAGAGAGAGAGAGAGGGCAGACAGAAGAAAAGAAGGCTGGCCGGTGCGAGTCGGTGACATTTTCTAATGTAGCCTCGTTCCCCCGAGTCCACTTCCAATCTGCAGGTATTCGCCCTCCAGCTACACGCTCAATTTAGAGAACCAAAAAAAAAAAAAGAAACGTGAGGAAAAAACTAGGCTGAAGTTATCTTGAATTAAATTCCTAACGTTGAATGACAATAACGTATTCCCTCTTGACATTCTACTCTTTCTTTTCCTTCGAATCACACGGCAGGTCACCGGCAAGGTCAAATATTAATAGAGATATTGTGGAGTTTTTGCATATTAAACTTTTCGCTGGAAATGACCTACAACAATAAAGGAGCCACTGACCTGAAGGGAAAGGAGACTTTACCTCTTTTGGTTTTTGAAATTAAATTACTGGATTTTCTTTTTCAGCGCAGGAAGACGTCGGATGAGCGATCAGAGAGGGAGAGGGAGGGCTGACCTTCAGCCGGGCCTTATGGGAAATCTCTAAAAAACCTCTGCTAAACAGAAATGAAAGGGAGAGCTGCAAAGAGTCCATCAGAGATGGGGTTTAGTTTTTAAAAAAAACCTACAGCTAACACTTCCAACCAAAGACCTGTATGAACAATGGTGAGAACATATATATATATATATATATATATATATATATATATATATATATATATATATAATACATCCATGAATAAATAATGTAGTAAAAATAAACACATTTCCTCATTTCTATATTTATGTATGTATTTCCTCATTTGAACTTTAATTTATGTATTTTCACATTTCTACATTAATTTATACTATATTAGTTTGTTCATTTGGTGTGCGGCTCTATCCTCACTCTAAAGCAGGACTGGAAAGAGGGTAAGTAATTACACTCACTCTTATACACACCCCATTTTGTGGAAAGTTTGTTTAAATAATAAATGTTCTTGATCAGCTTGTCTATATTTTTTAAAATTATGAACATGTTTAGAATTTGATGCCTGCAACACCCTCAAAAAAATTGGGGCAGAGGCATGTTTACTACTGTGTTACATCACCTTTCATTTTAATTACACTTTTATACATGCTTTCTGCTGCTCAGTGGTCCGTATTTGCTGTTGTCTGCTTCTCCTCTTCACCGTGGAAGTCAGATCCAGACTGTAGACAAGTCAGTCAAGCACATGAACTCTGTATCTATGACCCCCAGACAAAGCCAAAAGGCTATGACAGATGTTGGCTTTTGCACCTATGTCTGATAATAGTATAAATGGTTACCTTTGTCTTGGCACAAAGTACTGTGTTCAGTTTTCACAAAAACCGTGGACTCATTTGATCGTATCATAAATTTCTACTGTATTACAGACCATCTAAGATAAGCCTGGGGTCCCAAAGAATAAATTTTTTTCAGATTACATTTCTTCATTCGCTGTTGGCCTGTTTTAAGTGACAGTGGTTTGCCTAAGTACACTCCAAGACATAGATGTATCATGTTAGCATGACTCTCAAGTCTCTCATGCAATGCCATCTGAGGGCTTGGAGGCCACCGGTTTCCAGCATCACCCTCCACTAACTGAGATTTCTCCAGTCTCCCTGAATCTTGTCAGAACATTATGTATGGTAGATGGTGAAAGGCCTGAATTATTTGCGTGTTTGCATCAAGAAATGATCTTCTGTCCTGCTTGACAGTTCTCTCACAAAACTTGGCACAAAATGTTGAGCCATTTTCAATAGAGTTATTTCTGCTCAAGCCCTTTAGTCAATAGCCTTCTGTGGCTTAAAGTCAAAGACTTTCTGCATAAGATGGCCTTCCCATATAGCTGCCCAAATTAACAAAAAAAAATTAATAAATATTAAATGTGTATGTATAGAATATATAGACATGACAAGGCCTGAGCTGGGATTTTTCTCACTGTGGTTTGGAGTTAATTTAGTCATCTGTAATTATACACAGTCAAAAAAAGCTAATGTACTTGTACATTTTTGTTTGCTAAAAGTTCAAACACTGTAAGTGTGCTTTCAAAAAGACAGCAGTGGTCTTACAAAAACATTTGTTATCTGAAATGACAGATGTTTAGGTCTAAAACAAATGTAAATATTTGTACATTTTCATAAAAAAAAGGAATATAAATCATTCATCCATTCATTTATTTATCTCATAAGCATCTGTAACCACTCATTTGTGGGCACAAGGCTGGAACACACCATGGAAGGGATGCCAGTCCATTGCAGGGTGACACACACTCACATATTCACACCTATGGACACTTTTGAGTCACCAGTTCACCAATTAATGTGTGTTTTTGGACCTAGGGAGGAAATCCAAGTAGACACGGGGAGTACACACCTCACAGTCAATCACCCAGAGCGGGGGTTGAACCCACAACCCCAGGACCCTGGAGCTGTGTGACAGCAATGCTACCTGTTGCATCACTGCATGCACAGTATAAATCAACACAACATATAAATATACACATAAAATGGAATATTACTTAATTAAACGTTCTAGGACATATCCTGCATGGTCCCACCTCAGTGACTGTAAAAGGTACTACTTCAGCGATAGCTAAAGCATCCATTTGGAGAGAAGTTTTTAATACTTTAAAATTATAAGATTATTAAAGATTATTACTGTTATAATTTTAAAGCCTTCAGTGCAGCCACTCTATTATACTCTTGGAAAAATTGACAGTGTAGATTTTTGAATTTCATTAATCCAATTTTAACTACATATGTGTTATATTTTTTCTATTTACAAGAATTCTATTATGAAAATATATAGATATTAAGCTTTAATGCTGGAGAAGGGAATGTAATGTACCTGCAAGGTATACAATTGGACTTTAAGACCACTGCTGTATGCTTGAGGGGATGCTAAAAATGTCTGCACATTTAGTAAACAGCAACATACCTGTACAAGACATTTATTTTCTGACAGTGGTAACAGTACACACTGGAAATATATGCTGTTTTTTTTTTACAAGGAACATCATTTAATTTTGATACTGTGGACATCTGCTTATTTACACACACTTGGTTCCTCGAGCTTGATGAGAACCAGAGCTCGTTAAAGGAGAAGAATGTTTTATAAGAGTGTGGTGTGTACTCTCAAAGAGGAAATTACACTCCTGTTGAACAAGACAAAAAGAGGATATTTGCATTCCGCAGCACTGTTGTTCTTGGGGGAGAAAAAAATCCGATCTAAAGGACATCAGTCAAGCTTTAAAAATCAGCGAGAAGGACACTTTAGCCCTTATCCAGCTTCTGAAAACTCCACGGCTCTGGCTCTGTATCAATTAATGAGATCACGTATTCATAATTAAAGCGTATTGATCCACGGCAAACAAAATGTGCAGGGTGTAAATGGAGTGTGTCACCTTCCCCCGACACCAATGCTTCAGATCAGACATAGTGCCTTTGTTACCTTTTATTGTTTAAATGCTGTAATCAAGCGATAACATAGATTAAGAGCTTCTCATCCTGTAGGAATATTAAACAGCATATTATTAACTGAATGATCTGAAGGGTTTTTTAATATTCATTAAATTGCAATTTAAAAAAGTAGGCTAATATTAACCAAGACATACCTAACAGAACAGTCAACTAAAGAGAAAACGCAAGCAAGGAAGTATATACACTGATCAGCCATAAATAAAAGAAGTGAATAATATGATCTCATTACAATGTCGTCTGTTCAGAGGTGGGATATGTTAGGAACAGTGAACAAATAAACAGTAAGGTCTTGAAATTATTGTTTTGCAAACAGTAAAAATGGGCAAGTGTAAGGATCTGACCCACCTTAATTAGGGCCAAACTGTTCATAATATATTGTTCAGAATATTGACAAAATTGCCAGTAGCTACCAAACGTTGTTCAATTGATATGTGAGGAGAGAAAAGACATTATTAAATTAGTAAATATGTAGTAATTGTATAATATAACATGTATAAGGGGATTTCAATAAAACTCAATTATTTAAATCAAAGTTTATAAATATAATATCTGTATTTGGTTAGGTGGTCATCAATAATAAAACTCAAAATATAACAACATTATTCAGTATTTATTTCCTACTAATTTCAGAATTAAATTTGGATAAAAATGAATTTCCAAATTGATGTTCTTTACAAAATATATACTGACCTAAATCTGTAACTCTGTATTTAAATAGTCTCTATGGTAAACCTGTAGAAATACCTGTCCAACTGCAGTGAAAATGGATGGATGACATTGCTATGAGAACAAGAAATGAACTAAAGTTTAAAGTGTCATGCTGCATCCTGTTTAACCACATAAAATATCTGTGTTATAAAATATGTGTTATATTTCTGTTAATTTATGCCCTATACTGAAAAAAGTACAGGCCCTAAAACTGAGCCTTGGGGGCCTCCGAATAAATGTTAAACTGATGGATGAATTCCCAAGGAAAGTGTATGTTGATGTGGTTGTCCATTTGGGTACTCAGGAAAGACAGAATAACACACACACACACACACACACACACACACACACACCACTGGGAGGCCAATCTTGGCAACTCGTTGATTATGTTTGACTGTGAGTGAAAGTCAGTGGAAGTCACTGCTGTCCCACATCACTCTCACACTCACACACACATACACACACACACACACACACACTCCCAGGAAACAGATGGCGGTGGGGTGACAGAGGGACAGAGTGAAGAACATTTGTACATTCAGGTCATGTGTTGATGTAAAAAGGTTGAGTGTTTTTAGGCCAAATGCTAGTGTGTGTTTTACAACTCTGTAAATTTCTGTACATATCTGTCAGATTTTTTTTTTTATTATTTATACTGTGTCTCTGCAAATGCTACCATATTTGTCGGGTTTCTCTTTAATAGCTCGGTAAAGAGAATTTGTATGATTAATAGAAATAGTATTAGACACAAGAATATGTTTTATTTCTGATTTCTGAAGTCTTTATATTTTTGTATTCCCCTTCCTCTCCCTCTACTCAACTCTCCTCAGCCCTTTATACCTAGCAGTGCCCCTGTACAAGACGTGTCTCTGTAAACTCACAGCAGTAGGTACACGGGGCAAGAACTGAGGGAAGAGCGTCATATGGCCTCAGTGACACCTCAGTCCATGCAGCTCAGGGCTTGGCTCCAAGCTTTGCCTCTGGGGTCAAAGGCTCTGGCCCTTTTCCTGTGCATTACCTCATGGGGAAAGTAATGCACAGCCAGCAGTGAGGCTTTAAGAAACCCCCTTTGTTCAAGCTCTGGTGGTTCAGTCTGCAGAGATATATTGACTAGATTTAGGATACTTTCAAAAGTTAGTAGAAATTCTTTTAATGTGAACAGCTGGAACTGTCTTGTTACTCACTCACTCAAGGTTAATTGTTCCACTAGGGTGTGCTATTTCTCACATACTCGTTTCTTCACATTAAGGAAATGGCATTTCCAAAAGGGGTTGCTAATCAGTGCTTTGCATCAAAGATATTACCTTTGGGGTATGTGTGGAACAATGTGTAATGGAGAAGTGTCTCAGCTGGAGTGGAGGCCTACAGCGTGGGCTGCTAACATGACGCAAGGCTCTGCAGTAGCGCCTCAGCTTTACTAATATGTCACAACCCAGGATGCTTTCACACTGTTTATTTTGAGACATGCTGTTATCTGTGATAAATATCACTGACATTGGGTTTATTATCTCATCTTCTTGAAAATTATCTGCAGATTATTTCTGAATTTTGTAAACATAATTATGCTCTATTTAATGATTGTCCTGCTGAGAGCGAACAACATGCACCGAATGTGGCTCAGTTGACACCTGCAGTTTTGTTTATTGTTGAATGTCTCCCACATCAGTGCTCCATATTGCCCGGCCACTATCAAAACCCCTCATCAAATCTCTTTAGAGACGGTTATGTTCTCAAATCCTGCATTAATGTTCTGATTCTGACCATAGATATGTTTTTATCCAAATACAATAATAACATCAGCAGACCTGTGGTCAGAAAGTTGATGAATGCAGTAATGGAATGTCATGGCCAGTGAGTGGGTGTGTTGCTAATAAACTGGCCAGTGTAAGAAAGCAGAAACTGGATGTTTCTTATAAAGTGGCCAGTAAATGAAAGTGTGTGTGTGTGTGTGTGTGTGTGTGTGTGTGTGTGTGAGGGTTTCTAAAATAGTGGCCTGTGTATGGAATTAAAATGGGGGTTTTAAACAGATGTATTAAGTATTTCTGCTTGAGTCTGGAGTTCATTCAGTGCACAGTAAAGCTGTCAGCGCTATATTTCAGTAACCATTTATTAAAATAAAATAGTATCTTTATTAAAATGGTATCTTATCAGCCTCAGCTGCTTTAAAATCCCAGTGTATGAAAGCTTCAACAGCTTTCTTGCTGAGATGTTAATTAGAATAAATATATATTTTTCCACTGTCCATGGTTTTGACTTTTTATTTTTTAATTAGAGATTTTAAATAATAGCAGAAACAAGTCTGGAGATGATAATTATAAATATTGTGTTCAGTGTTATTGTTTCTGTAAGTTTGCTTTATTTTAAATGATTGGACATAAATCATAACAAATAATATTGTAAATTTGCATTAACTTGTACAAGCCACATTTTAAGTTTTATTTTCTTGTCCAGTCAGTCAATTACACCATATATTATTCGAATAGCAATAAGAGACGCAGAATGTATCTACATGTAATATATTTCCCAATCATACCTCTGTGTTCTGTAGCACCACTAGTCCTTGCAACCACCTGGGATGCCACAGAAGCAATATAGGAATATTCATTTCCCCTATCAAAATCTAGCGGCCATTTTGGATACTATATCAATTGTTTAGCAGCAACCTAGTCTCACATAGCCAGAATTTCTACAGAGAGTCTGGTGCCTTTCTCCACTGAACGTAGCCAGGAACCACCTACTACTGCAGGAAAAGAAATTTGAATGGCACGCATTAGGACCAATCACAAGTCTGCTAGTTTGGCATGACGTGTAGTAGGCAGCAGATTGCCGATCAGAATGCAACTGGCAGAATCCTGAGAGTGAGGCTAGCTTATTGCACTAAAAGTATGAGATACTCAGTAAACTTGTGGGGGGAGTGTCTGTGGCTGAGACTAGCAACAACCTCACAACAACCTAGCAACATCCAAACAACAGCCTATAAACCACATTGGGTACTATAACAATCCTACAACAATCCTAGTAACAATCTAGTAAAATTAAATAAAAACACTAGAAACCGCCTTAGATACCATATCAACCATATAACATCCTAGCAACCATCCAACAGACTCTTAGAATATCATAGCTACCACTTGGCACCACTTTAGCAAGCACCAAGTAAAATCAAATAAAATACTAGAAACCACCTTCAACATTTAACATCTCAACCATATCATCGCAGTCCAATTAAAATCTTTCTCTCTCCCAAAATAGTAACTTTAATTTTAAAGAGGGAAAACTTCTTAACTTTCAATAGAAGAGTATGTAAAACGATTTTATGTCAAGTAATTTTGGAGCATTTCTATTGGTCTATTAATCATGATATTTGCAATACTTTTCCACTATATTCAATTGAATACACTACAAAAACAAGCTATTTAATGTTGAACAGGACAAACTTTGTATTTTTTGCAAACATTCACACATTTTGAATTTGAAGCCTGCAAAACATTCCAAAAGAGTTGGGACAGGGGCAACAATTGAGGAATGTTCAGAAAACACCTTTTTGGGACATTCCACAGGTGAACAGGTTAATTGGAAACAGGTGAGTGTCATGATTGGGTATAAAGAGAGCATCCCAGAAGGGCTCAATTGTTCACAAGCAAGGATAGGGCGAGGTTCACCACTTTGTGAACAACTGCGTGAGCAAATTGTCCAACAGTTTTAGAACAATGTGTCTCAACGTACAATTGCAAAAAATTTAGGGATTTCATCATCTACAGTCCATAATATCATCAAAAGAAACATCATGATATTACGTTTTCTATTGAAAATGTGTGGCACATAATACGACAATGGAGACCCCGGACTGTTCATCAAGCAAGAATGGGAAAGAATTCCAGCTTCAAAACTTCAACAATTAGTGTCCTCAGTTCCCAAATGCTTATTGTGTGTTGTAGAAAGTTGATGTAACACAGTGGTCAACATGCCCCTGTCAGAAATCATTTGGGACATGTTGCAGGCCTCAAATTCTAAATGAGATTTGCAACAAAAAAAATAATAATACATTTTATCCATTTGAACATTAAATATCTTGTCTTTGTAGTGTATTCATTTGAATATAGGTTGAAAAGGATTTGCAAATCATCATATTCTGTTTTCATGTATGTCTTACACAACGTCCCGACTGGAATTGGGGTTGTATATCAATAATGTGTTACCATCCTTACTACCACATAGCAACTAAATAGCAACCACCTAGCAACACTATAAAACGCACCTTGGATACCATATCAACCATGTAACGACATCCTAACAACCAAATAACAACGCCATAGCAACTATTACTTAAGATACCAATGCAACCACCCCATAATACCTTGGCAGCCACCTGGGAATTCTAAGGAAAATTGAGTTAATTCCCTCCTCTTATGTCCATGTCCCACCCTTGAAATTAAATATCTTTTAGTGAATTATTTTTTATTTCCCACCCCCAAAGTGAAACCCAAGGCCACATTAATATTGAACATCACAAACACACACTTCATGCACACATTCAGTAACTGCATTAATATTGATGTAGCTCATGAGCATCTGGTGAAGAAGGAGATCCAGCTGTTCCAGTGAAAACATCACACATCACCAATCTGCATAAATTCTAACTATTTCTAACACAGATGAATTGGTTATATTTGGTTGTTGTTACAGCGTGATGGGTCTAATTCTGTTTAAGTGAAGCATAAAACTAAGCAGCACTTGAACAGATTTTTAAGTCCACAATAATCAGTGCTGGTTCTAGGAATATTTAATAGCTTTAGGGGTAGCTGTACAAAGCTCTGTCCAAAAGTTTCTAGACACTCATCAGTATAGTTTATTATACCAGTAAAGAATATATAACTAAATCCTGACTGCAATGTTCCAATATTTTGTGTACAAACTTCTACATCATTAGAAACACCAAACTTATAGCTCCACTATAAAGGTGTACATTTACAGACCATAATCTCTTGGTTGATCATCCTGTTCAATTCCATTCATGAGTGGGTTAAAAGTTCTTGTGCAAAAGGTATAGCTTTTTGGCCCCTTTCTTGCCAATATAATTTTAACAGGTCAGTCTAGTGGATTTAACGAGTTACAGAAACACACAGACAGCTGCTGGCCTCTGCAATATTGATGCTCAGAAAGAAAAACACTCCACAGGACATTGGGTACTTTTGGCTCTACACTCTGCTCGGACACTGACTTGATCTAAATGCAAGGGTGTACTCTTCTGAGATGTATCTTGCATCTTTTGAAAAATAGGCTATGAAATTAGTAGATCTATAATTGCAGATTGTTTTCCATCTATTCCTCTGCATACTTTAGTAGCCCCTTCTTATCAGGATGAAATAGGGATAAGAAAGTATAAAGAGAAACAGATGGAATACTGTCTGTAATTGTAGAGCTACAAAGTGCTCCTGTATGGTCAATGGAGCTGATAAAAAAAAAAGTTAGGTTACTTTTTATTGAAAATAATAACCATTTTCATTTTAATGCTATGCAACAGTCACAATAACAAGAAGCATGAGGATGTTTGAACATTACATTACAATTAAATATTACAATTAACAACAACATTACAACCATTGTCTGGTGACATTGTTAACATTGATTATCTTTTTACAGTGGAAGCTCAGAGCATCTTCAAAATGGCAGGATTTATGGGGTGTTTCCAGTTTGCAGTGTTTAGTATATACTAACAGTTGTCCAAAGAAGACATGCAGTGAACCAGCAACAGGGTCATGCATGGGCACTCTGACCAATATATCAGGCAGAGATATACAACGCAGATCCGCCGTTGCGAGTGTTTATACTTCTGCGTCGGTGTCTGTGTCGCTCTGCAATTACACCTCCACACCACTAAATCTCAAATATTCTTCTAAACTACGTAGTACACAATGTAGTTGTGCAGTGTTCATTTTATAGAACTTTAAAGTGCATTATTTAGGGAGTAGGTCATTGTCTGGGACAGAGCAGAGTTTACACGAGGTGCCAGGATATTAACTAATACAAAGCCGCCACATTTTTTCCGTGTAGTATCGCTTCTCGTTGAGGTATTTTTCCCGGAGACCTTTGTGTTTTTTGTTCAACATTTTTATTCCTCCCCGAAGCCCACTCCATTTCTAGCTATGAATGTGCTCTTATCTGCGTCTTTGTGTGTGGAGGAGAGGAGTTCATGTTTCTGTACATCAATGTCCGTCTGACTTCTGGCCAATCACAGTCATTGCGGTCTGCATTACAGTTCTGAAAAGATGCGCGGCGACGCATAAATTGGGCTTTACACCTGACCATTTTTCACCTTCCAACATCCACTTTAAGGACTGAATGTTCATTTGCTGCTTAAAGATCCCACCTCTTGACAGCTGCCAATGTACTAAAATAATGTCAGTGTCAACTGTCAGTGGATTTAAGTGGATTAATCAGTGGATTTATATATATGTGTATGTATTTTTTTTTTAACACAGCAAATAAAGCCTGAGAATGAGCTCGGCTTTGAAGTAATGTGTGTGTGTGTGTGTGTGTGTGTGTGTGTGTGTGTGTGTGTGTGTGTGTGTGTGTGTGTGTGTGATTGTCCTTGAGCCTTGCATCGAGAGCCAAATGCCATAGAGAAAAAAAACAGTTAAATAGATTCTGATAATCTGATTAATTAACTCTGCACGCTGGCACTCTGCAGTGACCTGGCAACCCACATGCCTTCTGCACAAACACAATCACGGCTATTACACACACACACACACACACACAAACACACACACACACACACACATCCTCTGGCTCTTTGTTCCCTGGTTTTCAATAGCTGGTATGTCTTCAGCTTCTTTCAGCAGATTCACAGTTATTGCTGATGAAGAATTGTAAAAGAATATGGCCCCTAGAGATTTGATCTGAGAGCGAGGGGAGTTTAAAGTGTCATCGAGTCCTTATTCTCAGTGTTGTGTGTGTGTGTGTGTGTGTGTGTGAGAGAGAGAGAGAGAGAGAGAGAGAGAGAGAGAGAAAGAAAGAGAGAGAGAGAGAGAGAGAGAGAGAGAGAGAGAGAGAGAGAGAGTATAAAGGGGTTTTTGTTATTTACATGCCTGTGATACTATGAGTTGTGTGCAAAATACTTGGCAACCTTGATCAAATGACAATTTTGTTGTATGAAAACTACACATTTCTTCAGAAAGTACCAAAAATAAATAATGCTTTTAAAATAATCATTGACTAAATATTTTACAGCAGAGGTTTTTCAAAGACAATTGAAATGGTCCTTCAGAATGCTAGAGAATGTATTGTATATGGTTCTATAGCATAGAACTAGGACGCTGAAAGCAGGAGCTGCGTTGCACTCAGGTTGTTCATGCACACATATCTCAATCTCACAATGATCAGCCTTCAGTAACATACTAAACCAAAGCAAACCAAATTCTTTCTGTTATCCCTCTCTTACTCCCTCTCCTCAACTCCCCCCTATTGAGCCATATTCAGTAAATTCTCCATCAGTCTGAGGAACCATTCCCTCATCCGAAGAAACATTTCATAATGCAAATACAAACCCAATCCCCAGAGAAATCCACACACTTTCTTAAAATGCAATAAAAAGTGGAATCTGTAATTAATTCACTAACATTTATTTGACAGACAAAAGAAGAAGGAATAGATTTCAATCACTGTTTTACTGCTTATCTAACTTTGCAGGGGTCTAAAGGTTCGCAGTGGGTCTGCAGCAGAAACACACCCTGGATGGGATGTCAGTCCTTCACAAGGCACCACACACTCACATTCACTCAAACCAATGGACACTTTTGTGTCACCAATCCACCTACCAACATGTGTTTTTGGAACATGGAAGGAAACTGGAGCACCTGGAGGGAACTCAGACACAGGGAGAACACACCAAACTCCTTACAGTCACCCAGAGCAGAGCTCAAACCCACAACCACCGTGCTCGCCCCAGATATTCAGTGTTTTAAATAATTTATTATTTACATTTTTCAAATATAAACTAATTCAAAGATTGATGCTTGGAACATACTCCAAAAATATTGGGAGGCATGTTTTCCACTGTGTAACATCAAGTTATTGGTAGGAACATGTCCGTATGCGCCCCCTCCAGGGTGTATTCCCACCTTGCGCCCAATGATTCCGGGTAGGCTCTGGACCCACCGCGACCCTGAACTGGATAAGCGCTTACAGATAATGAATTAATGAATGAATGAATGTCCGTATGCAAACCTATGCCCATGTCAACTTTTTGTAGTGTAGAATGCAGGTTCGAGCCCGCTCTGGGTGACTCTCTGTGAGCTGTTTGGAGTGTTCTCTCCATGTTTACATGGGTTTCCTCCCACAGTCCCACATCATTTTATAGAACACATTTCCACTGCTCAAGACCCTAACTGTAGCTTTGTGCGGCTTTATACCCCTCAGGCAGAGCTCTTGGTATTGGGCATTGTGGCATTTGACTAATATGCAGCTGCTCCAGAACATCCCTTCTTGCTTTTCTTTAGAGATAAAGTAGCTGAAATTCAGTCAAACGTTTGGACGTTTAGTGAGACGAGTGTATTTTTGTATAATTAAAAATGACAGCAATTAACAATTAAAAAGCAATTTGCCTGTCAGACAAGGACAGGTCATGTTCTCTGGAAAAATACAGTAGGCACCACTGATATAAAAGGAGAGACAGAGAGAGAGAGAGAGAGAGAGAGAGAGAGAGAGAGAGAGAGAGAGAGAGAGTCACCGACCCTTTCTGAAGATGTTTGTCATTTCTCTCTGTCAACAGGAAGTCATTAGAGACTGAGAGAAAGAGAGAGTGTGTGTGTGTGTGTGTGTGTCAGAGAGAGAGAGAGAGAGAGAGAGAGGGAGACTGTTAGTTCACCTTCTAACAGCTGGGTCAGGTGTGCAGGCCCTTGCCAAAGCCTTGATAATAGACCCCTACTGACTTATTCAAGCCAGAGCTGTATTCACACCCACTCACTCAAACACACACACACCAAGGAAAAAGAAAAGGTTGCACTTTACTGACCTCCAAACCATTACCTCCAGAACAAGTATGTAATCACACAAGTTTTCCATCAGATTTCATCGTCCTCACAGCAGCAGAAGTGGAGCAGAAAATGCACTGAGTTTTCCTTGGTCACTTTATTAAAACCTTTCACCGTGGTTATGTCGTAAGTTCCTAGTGTTCTTTAAGGTTTCTCCTGGATAATCACTTTCAGAAAGCATCAGGCTGTTGTGTTGGAGGACGTTAGTTTGGTGGTTGTCAAAGAACAGACAGCCAAGAACATAGCTTTAACTCAAGTGCTAAGCTCAATCCAAGTATGAAGTTGGCCCATTGTTCTCTTAATAAGACAAATGAGGATACTATGAAGACTTGTAACAGGGTTAAAATTATGGGGGCGGGGGGCATGACACCCCCAATGAAGACTTGAACCCCCACCTCCCCCAAAGCAAATATGGTTTAATACTCAATAAATGGAATATCATTGACAGAACATCGGTTATTAAAGTAAGATTAAAACAGTGCAGTTTATCTAGGAGGGACTTTGACTTCATTGGCTGCAGCACTAAATGATAGGCAGCTAACTGACTGCTGATTGGCTAAATAAGTGATGACCAATGAGAAGCACATTCTGTCGTGCTGTGGAGTACTAGCCTCTCTCTCTGGCTGAGGGAGAGTTGTGGAGCTTCGTCTTAACTGTCTCACCTCAGAAATACGGAATAAAGCATCGGTTTCCAAACAGAGCATGCTTTTTATTTTCCAAATACAGGGCGGTTGGCCCCTAATCATGTCCCGTCGCGCTCCAGCTCTGAATCTGACTCGCGATAATGTGCGTTTGTGTGGAACAGTACAAAAGGAGAGTGTGTCCATGATCGTGAACCCGCACCCGCGGGGAATTAGCTCTAGCTGACTGGGTGGGCCTCTGAACAAAATTATTTTTTAAACAATATTTAGAATATTTTGGCGGGCCACATTAGAGCGATAATTGGGCCAGATCCGGCTTATTTTTGTTTTTGTTAGAAAAGACCTGGGCCTATAGCCCAGCAGCCAGGGCCTAGGCACAGCCCTACTGTATCATTTAAATTTCAGGGCAAGAAAAAATTTCTGAAAGATTTTAGTTATTGTGTGGTCTATGCCTTTAATGTTAGTCAGGTAAAGGCCTAAATTTTGTATGGTAGTAACCAATAGCATTGTGTGATTTATAATATATAGTTGGTAACTCCTGATGAGAAAGGTGTGCAGTATGTGACACATTAGCTGGTGTAATGGATTCATCATTAGTGTACTGCAGACGTTACAGTCTATCAAGACTCTGTAAGAATTGTAAGACTTCAGTTTACTGAACATGTGTCTGCACTGTACGGGTTTCCCTTTGTGACCTGAATAATAATTTGACCCCCCCTCATCGTATAATTCGCACCCTGCTTGTAACAATGGTGGAGTATGAAGGAACCAAAATAACTAGTCCAGATTTGCATGGGGTAAAAACTCTTTCTGTTAACACATTAGGCCCACATTTGTTGTATTGCTGTATTGAGAGACATCCAACAACTCACCAGAGGGGCTGTATGAACCCAGTTTGCTCAGCTGGTAGTGCAAAAGTTCCCATTTCAAGCAAATATGATTTGTATACTGCAGAGGCATCCTCACAGCCTGTGTTCTGCAGCACTTGCCCCAGTAAACTGTTGTTGTGCCCCACTAAAATCACAGTGGTAAACAGTTGATATTATCCTAGATTGCTGAGCAGAACTACAGGACACACCATGCAATTTCCCATAACACAACTTTTCCCACAATGCCCCATCCTTCTCCAAATGCATGCAGCTAATGTTGTTAATCAGAGCCAGTTTATTTCTGGGCTTTTTTTCAAGACGTTAAGGAGTATTAAAATATAATCAGCCATGCCCCAGAGAAGGTAACTTATAGCTACATATTATTTTTATATCCACTTATAACAATATAACATATCAAAATACAATTTACACCATTAAAGCCAGGACAGTAACTACATTAGAAAGGAAATCATCTGCATTAGCATAGGCCTTATTTATACAAGCTCATAAGAGGTGCATTGACAACATAAGTTAGAAACGCTGAGGATATTTATACTCTTACTGTTTTTATTTTCCTTAGAGAAGTACACATAGCCACAATTTAACACAGGATTTGTTGGAATAAGCCCAATAGTGTTAGATCATTTAATGTATGTAACAGGCTTTTCACTAGATAGACCCTTCGAGTGATTGGCAAGCAGCTGGGTGCAGTTGGGACCCTCTAAACTGTCCCTTGTGCCAACATTATAAGCAATGATCACTTTGCAATGTCCTGGAAGATACAATTAAAAAAGTGCATGGTGGGCTGTATCTCACATGTGGAATGACAGACACTGAGGGGTGTACTGATAATTGTGAGTCCTCATTCAAACAGTATTAGTGCGCTTTGGAGATACAAGGCTTCAAACTGTGCACAAAAAGGTGCTCAATGATGGAAATGCACCAACAGTCATGTTTGATTAGGAGTGCTTTATTAAGAGACATAAGAGGAGAGAGCCCTGACAGAGAGTGTCAGGGTAATGAGTGGATTTGTGGAACAGAGCGTTACGGGTTTTTAACGTCCGTCAAGGGGAGTCAGCCTTTGAAATTTCAGCAAGCCAATGACATCCATAATTATCCCCCAGAGACAGCTTTTATTGGACCTAATGGCTTTGACCGCATTCCCTAGAGACGTTCTGAATAAACACTCACTTTTCTTGTGCAATTTGGAGCATACAGCTGTCAGAACCTGGATCTGAGTCCAGCCTCTGGCTCTGTCTGGAGCTCAGACAAATGCCACAACACCAGGTCAGACATTGGACCAAAGTAAACATTTTTTACTTGTTCTATTGCAGCTCGCAATTCATTGGTGGATTTATTATGTTGGATCCCCTCTGTCTTATAGCCATTTGCAAAATGTTTGGGATCAAATCTATACATTTAATTGATCACCTCAGTGAAAATAAATTGAGCGCCATGTTTTAAGGCACAGTCTCTGTTTTCCGAGGTTAGTGCTGTATATTGGGAATTAATGATTTGAAATAAAGGGTATTGATCAAGAGTTTTTTCCTCATTGCTGAAGTAATAGCCTCTACGCTTTATTGTGTAATGTTGAATGTGTGCTTGTTCTGCATCTCAGATATTTCCACTTCTACTGCCCAATAGCCCAATGCTGGGGGCACTTGGTATTGGGTATGGTCTTCTTAGGCCCATGTGCAGCTGCTCCAGATTCACCGGCAGTTATGGAGATATAACAAAATGCCATACTTATGCTGTAGACATGAAGATGCCAGTAGACATCTCTTCAATTAAGTTACATACTTGATGTAAATATATATAGCTTGAAACCTAAAGTGAAGGTCTGTAATAAATGCAGTGTAAGAGTTAACAATGCTAAAGGTGTGAGTAAAAGGCAAAAGCAGATGGTCTGAAATCTCTCGAGACCTGAAATCCTTTCTCTTTCACTCAGCTGGGCACTTCATTACAGAGGCATGATGGGATTGAATTTGGCCCCGCATTCTGCAAATGGCTCTATTATGGTGCCCCTCGCTGAGGTAATCAAAATGGGACGGCGGAGAGTGAGGTCATTAATCTGGGACGGCGCTGGTAGATGGTGATTGATAACAGCAAAAATCTGCTTGGGCGGCAATGAGATTAGCTTTATATATATAAATACAGGCCTTGTTTCTAGTTTTCTTGTGACATCATGTGTACTACATAAATCTACTATGCTGAAGAGTAAAGTAATTATACTCATGAAGGAAAAACTCAACGCTGCAGCTTACTATTGCTAACTTTCTATCATATTACCATATACAGAAATAAGAAGTTATTTTTTTTAATCAACAAAGCTTATATGAGCTGTTATATGGCCCTAGAGTTAGCTACATTTAATTTCCTCAATACCTCTTTACAATATGCAGCCATTACATAATTTTGCCTCTTTTCTGCATTAATTGATGTACACTGTAAAAAGAAAATAGTTGACCAACTTAATTGAATTGCTTCAATTGGTAACAAGTAATTCAATTAAGTTTATCCAACCTAATTTTTTAAGGGGTAACCTTAAAAAATTAGGTTGGATAAACTTAATTGAATTACTTGTTACCAATTGAAGCATTTCAATTAAGTTGGTCAACTATTTTCTTTTTACAGTGTAGCAGTTATATTCTAGTGCCTTCAGTCCACCTTAACTGATGCAGCAAGTACATTCTGGTGCATCTGGACCATCTTATATAGTGCAGTAGTTACATTCTGACATTCTGAGCCACCTGACAGACATTACATTTGAGTTTATGCATTTCACCATATATTATAGAGGAGTTGTATACTGCTGCTTCAGGTCCACCTTAAATGATGTATTGGTTATATTCTGGTGATTAATCCCAGCAAATTTTGCAATTAATTAGTTAATTTGTTTCTAATCAATTGGCAGCCCTAATAAAAACTTTTACATGGCCACTTTATTAGAAACACTGGTACCTCCCAACACTTTACTGGACACAGTTGTTAGCTGTAACTTTAGCCTATTTGTGATTCTGCA
The DNA here is from genome assembly GCF_029633855.1 of Hoplias malabaricus. Lineage (NCBI taxonomy): Eukaryota > Metazoa > Chordata > Actinopteri > Characiformes > Erythrinidae > Hoplias > Hoplias malabaricus. The sequence goes on from NC_089820.1 coordinate 43,855,187, forward strand.
CCATTCATCATTGGACAGTGACCAGATATTATTGGTGTGCTGGGCCCTTTTGTACTTGTATTTTTCATGCCAGGAATCATCCATATTCACAACTGTAAACACTTCAGCAGAGCATCAGTGGCATTCATGTAAAATACATCACTGCAATCAAACACTAGAAAGAGGCGTGAAGCCCTTAGTAGGTGTCCCACAATCTCTCTCTCTCTCTCTCTCTCTCTCTCTCTCTCTCACTCTCTCTCACTCTCTCTCTCTCTCACTCTCTCTCTCTTTCTCTGTATATATCTCTACTGACAGCTTCCCTATAGCCCAGCTTCATTAAACATGAATTCCCTTCTCTTCCAGAGAACGCCATTCTGTTCCAGCCTCCAAATAAACACTGATTATAGACACCAACAGCAACCAGAGCACAAGGGACAAGCGTGAGCCGAAAGAGAAAAATAATTAATATGCAACAAAAAGGAAGAGTTCCTGTTATTTATAGATATTGCTGCCTCCCAAGTTCATGACGGGTGACTATACAGAATTGATTCCTCAGAAGACTTTGTATGTTGCCGTTTGCAAATGATTGGAACTCTGAAAAATGTCCAGAAAATCAGGTCCGGACATTTCCCAGTGTTGCAAATTACACATGTGAAATCATTCCCAGGAATGTTCAGCGTGGACTTTCAATGGGGAGGTGGCTGTGTAGCACATGCAGGTATTCTGGGTAACATCCGGGAAGGTTCTTGGTTACTGTTCATGTATGAATTTGGCATAGGTTAGCGTGCGATCTACAGTGATGTTCTGGCACCCTGCCCTGGTTGTGTACCTTTCTAGCTCCCAGTGATTCCAGGTAGGCTCAGGAGCACCAAAGACAATACATCTTTCCCAAAACTTAGTGGGGATGAAGTATGTGTGGGGAGTGGAGCCCCACCTATTCAGCTTACAGCAGTTTAGCCCCACCCATTAAACTGTATCTTATAAGTAGCCCAGATAATTCCGCCAATAACCTTTAAGCCCCACCCAATTAACGTTCAGCAATTTTACTTCACCTATTCATCTGGCAACAGTTTACCTCCACCCATTCAGGCAATAACTGCTTAGCTTCAGTCATTCAGCTTGTAACAGTTACCTCTTCACACTTAGCTTACAACAGTTTACCTTCACCCATTCAAACTATAAGAGTTTACATCTGCCTAGTCTCAGCCACAGATGCCCCGCCCACAAGTTGACAGAGAGACTGATACTCTCAGTGTATTATTATTAATAATCTGGCCATACTGTCAGGATACTGCCAGCTGCATTCTGACTGCCTCCTTCTACACATCAAGCCAACATAGCAGACTTGTGATTGGTCCTTTTGCATGTCAGTCAAATTTCTTTTCCTGCTGCATATTCCACCCATTCCACCCTACCTATTCCACCCATTCTGCTTACAATAGTTTCCCTCCACCAGTTCAGGAAATATCTGTTTATCATCACCCATACAGTCTATAGCAGTCTCCTCTTTCTGTTCAGCCTACAAAATTTTGCCTGCTACTATTCAGCTTACAACACTTTACAACTCAGCCAATATCTGTTTGGCTCCACCCATTCAGCTGCAGCAGTTTAGCACCTCCCATTCACTGAGCTATATATAATGCAATATCTCACAAAGGCAACAAACACAAAAGTGTGTCACTCTCCAATTACTTATGCACTGCATGTTTGAATGTGGGTACAGAGGCAAGTTGGAGGCACTTTTTTAATCTTGCACTTTAGCGTTGAGGCTATATCAAAGAGAGGCGGGGTGATGGAAAGGGGGCATTTTGAATTTTTAAAGGTTTTCACCCAGTCTCACAAGGAGAGACTGTAGGGGAAAGCTTTGATCTTCTTCTTCTCTTTTCCCCTCCTTTTCTGTCTTTATTTATAAAGTGTTTCGTCTCAGGGTCATCTCCACTGTCAACTCTGCTAACGAATGCATTTACATTGCATTACGTAGTTTCATTATGCACCATTTAATATTCTCAAAAGCTCAGTTCAAGGGGAAAAAATGTTAATGATATTTCAATACAGGACTTAATGCGAAAAATTCAAACACACTTTCCACTGTGAAAGGGAGCTTCGTTATTTCGTGTCTCTGGGATATCATTATTCCAGCAAAGAAATAAGGAGTGATTCCTTCTGGAGAGATGACAGAGCTAAGAATCAACACAGTATATGGTATAAAATTAGTATACATTTAAATGCAAACCTCATTGTAGTATAAAAATATTAATTGATAATAAATTTGATCACAGGTGATGTCATAGGTATCTATAACCAAGTCTCCCAGAGTTTGTAGGATGGCTCCCCCTCTCCCCATCCCTCAGCAAAATAATAATAATAATAATACAGGTTGTTAATTGACATAATAGGCTTTTGCAATTAAAGAATTCAAATTAAATGGCAGTTAAAGTATCAAAGTGTTCCCTACTAGTGTGTTAAATGAATGTAAAATTCAAATAAAATCAAAAAGGTATAAAGGCGAGTGAAAAACCTTCTCACATTAGTAAATACACATTCATTCATTATCTGTAACCCTTATCCCTGAAATCATTGGGCACAAGGCGGGAATACACCCTGGAGGGGGCGCCAGTCCTTCACAGGGTGACACACACACACACACACAAACACTTTTTGAGTCGCCAATCCACCTACCAACGTGTGCTTTTGGACCGTCGGAGGAAACCCACACAGACATGGGGAGAACACACCAAACTCCTCAAAGACAGACACCCAGAGCAGGACTCGAACCCACAGCCTCCAGTTCCCTGGAACTGTGTGACTGCGACACTGCCTGCTGCGCCACCATGCCGCCCAATAAATGCACAACAAACACCAAATAAATGTACAATATACACACATTAACTTACACTATGCATACATTATTTCACTGTTAAAACATACAAGGATTTAATATGTGACTTAAAATTTCACATGATTACATTACTATTTAGAGTATTAGATAAAGTATGAATGGCAAATGTTGCATGAAAATACATGAATTTAGCAAATATAGCAGTTAGCGTTCTCCTTCAAAATTGTTCAGTTGATGTAATAAAATCAGCAGTTACTGTCTCCTTTAAACGTGTCGAGTTAATGTAGTGGAATTATCAGTTAGCTTTCTCCTCCAAAAGTGTTGATATAGTGGTATCAGCAGTTATTGTCTCTTTCAAGCATGTTGAGTTGATGTAGTGGAATTAAGTTAGTGTTCTTCAAGTGTGTTGAGCTGATGTAGCAGCATTAGCAGTTAGTGTTCTCCTCCAAGTGTGTTGATGTTACAGAATTAGCAGGTTACATTCTTCTTCACACTACTACACTGTGATACTGCAGGTAGTGTCACTGCCACACAGCTCCAGGGTTCACCATCTATTGGTGTGTTCTCACATTGTCTGCTTGGGTTTCCTCTAAGTGCTGAGGTTTCCTCCCACAGTCCAAAAATGTTTTGTGAAATGTGCTCACGCGTGTGGAAATGACACATTGTCAGCAAAAAGCATGGCATTGGCTAATAACAAATAATTCAATAATTTGATTGAATTAACTACTTTTTTCAAAGCCTTTGACATCATCAGTGATATTACTCACAATTTTTTTCTCTCTTTTTTTTGCTACACATCACTCCACACTACGACACAACATAAGCAATAAGACCTCTTATCTCTCTCCAACACTGATTGATCTTGATTAGCCAAGTGCAGCATCTGCTCTCTCTCTTTCTCTTTCTCTCTCTCTCTCTCAAGCACACACACACACACACACTCACACACACACACACACACACAGAAGTATTCAGCTCTGGGGAGCCACAGCATTCAGTGCAGTCTCTGATCATCAGAGAAAGAGAGAGGGAGAGAGAGATTATATTGTGTGAAATACTTTCTCTGCAGGGATTCTGGCCATGACTCCATCTACGCTGCTCACTTCATCAGAGTGTGTCCACAGCAACCATACTTACTGCCTGTGTGTGTGTGCATGTGTGTGTGTGTGTGTGTGTGTGTGCATGTGCGCATGTGTGTGTGTGTGTGTGTGTATGTGTGTGTGTGTTAGATCCCTCTGGAGAGTTTTAGATGGCACACGTAGTATCTCCATGGGTTGTTACTATGTGTGTGCTGTTTCTGTCAGGGGACTTTTCCTGTGAAATATTCTCCATGTTTTCATTGTCTTCATCTGACAATATAATGAAGACAGATAACAGCTTGAAGTACCATTAGACTTCACTGATGCTGATCCTGAATATAGCAATAAATAAATAAATACATTTTAAAAAATAATAATTGGGATTCGTGCTTATAATATTACCAGAATACATTTATCATTTATTAAAAATCCAAGATCAAAGAAGCTGATACATACAAAGAAAACTAAAATAAAAAGAAACAATTTCAGTCTACACTGGGTTTATTGGTATTGGTAAATGAGCCTTATAACATGTGCATTACATTTTATAACTGTGTTAAACTAGCAATAATTAAGCTAATGCATAATTATAAATAATGTTCCTAACAAGATGTTATATGCCTGTTATATGTGATTCAAATTGTATTGTGTGTGTGTGTGTGTGTGTACTGTAGACACTTTTATAATCATAGAAAGTGTTGTAGGTCAACACCACATGCACATTCTTGTTTCAACAGTATCCATTCATTTTGTGTAAACGTAACCTAACATTAACCATAATTAATACTAGCATCACTGAGCACAATTGAACATGTTTTCACTATAAAATGTAATGGTTTACATTATGGGGACATGTTTTGTTCCCCAAATATGACTGGTTAACCAGATTTTAGTCCCAAAAATGTGATAAGTACATGTACACACACACACACACACACACACACACACACACACACACACACTGAGCTGTATATGGATGAGGTTTTAAATGAGGGCAGTGTGGTCCAGACCCTGGGGTAAAAGAGAGAGTTACTGCCCACAGCAGGTCACTCTCACTCACCCAAAAACAATAAAGTCCAAAAAAAAGAAAAAAAATCATGCTATAAATAAATGTTGTCAAAATATATGAGGAAACCATTTATAATGCTGTTTCGAGCAGTTCCTCTGTGGATGAAAAAAAAAATGCCCCAAGTTCAGAACAGAAGGTCAGAGAAGTTAGCGTTAGCAATAGCATTAGCATTAGCGTGAGTTTCTAACACACAAAACTAGTCTAAAATCAACACACATCCAAATAAATATAATTTGTTATTAAAGCTTAAGTTTTATCATCCAGTGCGAATCTGCCATGTGCGTAACCCATGACAGCGGAAGCCAGAACTGTCGCACCAGAACTGGTCTCTCACGAATTCTGTCCCCATCAGATAAACAGCACATAAATCTTTCATCTCTGAGAGGGAGGAGAACATCAAGCTCTGCTCCCGCTTCAGATCTGAAAACATCCACAGCTGTTTGGGTCCATTTAGATACAGCTTAACACTACGGGTCTGAAAGGACATGGAGCTGCCATGCAGGCACAAATGAAGAAATCAAACAAAGAAGCCGAATAATTGGTTTAGGATTCACTTGAAATTAAAATGGAATGAGAAACATGGCTTTTATCTATATATGACATTTATTTGCTAAAATATCTGAATCTATTCTTGAATGTGG